>NC_081182.1:170770762-171070762 GCF_029867415.1 Vicia villosa
AATGACAAATTGTAGATATAATTATAATTTGTAAGTGGATTACGTTTCAACAAGTTTTTTTGAGTAAAATCAGTCATATCCTCAAAGCACAAAGTTTTTAGATGATTTGACACACAATACAAATATATGCAATTTTTTCTATTGACATGGGCATATACGCAGGGCACTCACATACATACTTTAAAACAGAAGATGCCGACGTACATGCTTCAATACGGCAAGCCATGAAAAAATTTAGTTTCACTACAATTCATGTAACTGCATGTTAATTGTGAAGCATCATGAGCATGCACTTAACTGAATCATAATCCTTAACACCATTCAACAAATTTGTAGAACATACAACATAATCCTAAGAATTATGTATTATTCAAATGATCTGAATTTAGAATTAACAAAATTTGGAGGACATTCAACATAATCCTCAACAACAAAAATGATTCATCACCATGATTTAAACTTCTTCTTATTATCCATCACAGTCTCATATACTCTTTCAGAATTCTGATATACAACAATTAAGCTCCTACTACTTGCATAGGAAATTTGGAAAAACATTTTGTAAAAGAGGATTGAATCCTCCTCTACTATAACTTTCAATTTATTAGGAAACATCACGTCTGTATGAAATTGCAGTTGAAAATCATTTTAAATATTACTTTATTCCGTAAAAGGTAATTTCTAAGCAAGAAGTAATAATTTTTATACAAAAAAAGAGATAATTTTAAATACATGTACTTTATTACACCTGTCTAAAATTCTTCAGTTTCCTTTTCGAGAGAAGGATCCTTTGTCAAAGTCTTTATCAAATTATTTTTTGGTTGTTTTTGAACACTTCATTGTCTAAGTCTCTCTATAATAAACACCATGATCATGACATTACTATTTTTTATAATATATGACATTGTTTTTCTTATAAATCAAGACTAGAATACATAATATGTTTTTAAAGTGTATTTATAGTGTGCGTAATATTTAAATGTGTAAATGAATACACGATTTATGACCCGCGCGATTCGTGGATTTAGATTATTTTTATTTGTTATGTATTGTAAGTTTTTACAATTGAATTATAAACAGTGTACACCACAATGATCCGTAGACATTGTTCAAGTATGTCATTGTCCTCACCAATACTTCTCGTATTTCCTCTTTCTCAACCTGTTAAAATAAGCATGGGTCAGAGCAATATAAGAGTTAAAATAGAAAAAACATAAATTTAAAAATAGTTCACATTAAAAGGTTAAGTTGTTACCTCATCCTAAGAAAAAAGTTTTTCTATCATGATTGAAAAGAAATTCAACAAAGCTGTTAAGTGTCTGTTTGTTTTAGCTTTTAAAAACAAGATTATTTCTTTGAATTTTTAAAATAGATTTTATAAAATCATTTCTCAAAAAAATGAAACTGTTTGTATATTTTTTTTCTATATTGAAAGACTTATTCTAATATCCTATAACATAAGCATACATTATTGAAGACTGAAACATTGCCGAAATCGCAACTTTTTCAAAAAGTTGTATTTTTATAATCATTTTAATGAACATCTATTTGGAATCACTTCATAATTAAGTTGTTTTCTTTAACTTTTTATATTAAGAAAAAGTTTAACTAAAATGATTAAACATCTAAAATTACATTTTAAGAATAACTATTCAAACTAAATTTTTACTTGAACCTTTTATAAAAAGTTTCTTTGTAAATTATTTTTACACAAAATTATGTTAAACTATAAAAATAATTTTTAACAAAAGCCTAAACAAACGGGCCATAAATCCAATGACTCGAATTGGGTTTTTCCAATTTAAAAAAAAGCCATAACAAAACAAATAAAAAGATCAAATTGTTAAAAACTATTGTTGAAAAAAATTTGTTGAAGGAATATATAGATCAATAGCTTACTTGAACAAACGAAATTGAGCCATGAGAATCCTCGAAAGTAATGAGAATTGAACTTTGGGAGGAAATCAAGTCGATCAACATATATTTTTAAAAAAAAACACTTGTTGTTGGAAACACTGCTCCATTGCCTTACAAATTTTATTTACATCTTCTCGTTCCACGTTTCCGTTGCAAATTCCTTGAATGAGAATGCCTATACAAGATTAAACTGATTATTTTGAAAATAAAATAAAATTTTACGTGTTCCGGATTTATATCCCTAATGAGAAACAAAAAATAAATTTGCCCGCCTTTCTCAATCGTTTCTGCAACTAAAAACTGTACACAATCACAAAACTCACATTGTAACATGTTTCATTAACATTTTCACAGGCTCTTAAATCCTAACAACTATATCTCGACATACATATCATTTTCCGTTCATAGTAATATATCTCTAATTTCAAAACGTGACTAGTTCTAATGACAAATTGTAGATATAATTATAATTTGTAAGTGGATTACGTTTCAACAAGTTTTTTTGAGTAAAATCAGTCATATCCTCAAAGCACAAAGTTTTTAGATGATTTGACACACAATACAAATATATGCAATTTTTTCTATTGACATGGGCATATACGCAGGGCACTCACATACATACTTTAAAACAGAAGATGCCGACGTACATGCTTCAATACGGCAAGCCATGAAAAAATTTAGTTTCACTACAATTCATGTAACTGCATGTTAATTGTGAAGCATCATGAGCATGCACTTAACTGAATCATAATCCTTAACACCATTCAACAAATTTGTAGAACATACAACATAATCCTAAGAATTATGTATTATTCAAATGATCTGAATTTAGAATTAACAAAATTTGGAGGACATTCAACATAATCCTCAACAACAAAAATGATTCATCACCATGATTTAAACTTCTTCTTATTATCCATCACAGTCTCATATACTCTTTCAGAATTCTGATATACAACAATTAAGCTCCTACTACTTGCATAGGAAATTTGGAAAAACATTTTGTAAAAGAGGATTGAATCCTCCTCTACTATAACTTTCAATTTATTAGGAAACATCACGTCTGTATGAAATTGCAGTTGAAAATCATTTTAAATATTACTTTATTCCGTAAAAGGTAATTTCTAAGCAAGAAGTAATAATTTTTATACAAAAAAAGAGATAATTTTAAATACATGTACTTTATTACACCTGTCTAAAATTCTTCAGTTTCCTTTTCGAGAGAAGGATCCTTTGTTAAAGTCTTTATCAAATTATTTTTTGGTTGTTTTTGAACACTTCATTGTCTAAGTCTCTCTATAATAAACACCATGATCATGACATTACTATTTTTTATAATATATGACATTGTTTTTCTTATAAATCAAGACTAGAATACATAATATGTTTTTAAAGTGTATTTATAGTGTGCGTAATATTTGAATGTGTAAATGAATACACGATTTATGACCCGCGCTATTCGCGGATTTAGATTATTTTTATTTGTTATGTATTGTAAGTTTTTACAATTGAATTATAAACAGTGTACACCACAATGATCCGTAGACATTGTTCAAGTATGTCATTGTCCTCACCAATACTTCTCGTATTTCCTCTTTCTCAACCTGTTAAAATAAGCATGGGTCAGAGCAATATAAGAGTTAAAATAGAAAAAACATAAATTTAAAAATAGTTCACATTAAAAGGTTAAGTTGTTACCTCATCCTAAGAAAAAAGTTTTTCTATCATGATTGAAAAGAAATTCAACAAAGCTGTTAAGTGTCTGTTTGTTTTAGCTTTTAAAAACAAGATAATTTCTTTGAATTTTTAAAATAGATTTTATAAAATCATTTCTCAAAAAAATGAAACTGTTTGTATATTTTTTTTCTATATTGAAAGACTTATTCTAATATCCTATAACATAAGCATACATTATTGAAGACTGAAACATTGCCGAAATCGCAACTTTTTCAAAAAGTTGTATTTTTAAAATCATTTTAATGAACATCTATTTGGAATCACTTCATAATTAAGTTGTTTTCTTTAACTTTTTATATTAAGAAAAAGTTTAACTAAAATGATTAAACATCTAAAATTACATTTTAAGAATAACTATTCAAACTAAATTTTTACTTGAACCTTTTATAAAAAGTTTCTTTGTAAATTATTTTTACACAAAATTATGTTAAACTATAAAAATAATTTTTAACAAAAGCCTAAACAAACGGGCCATAAATCCAATGACTCGAATTGGGTTTTTCCAATTTAAAAAAAAGCCATAACAAAACAAATAAAAAGATCAAATTGTTAAAAACTATTGTTGAAAAAAATTTGTTGAAGGAATATATAGATCAATAGCTTACTTGAACAAACGAAATTGAGCCATGAGAATCCTCGAAAGTAATGAGAATTGAACTTTGGGAGGAAATCAAGTCGATCAACATATATTTTTAAAAAAAAACACTTGTTGTTGGAAACACTGCTCCATTGCCTTACAAATTTTATTTACATCTTCTCGTTCCACGTTTCCGTTGCAAATTCCTTGAATGAGAATGCCTATACAAGATTAAACTGATTATTTTGAAAATAAAATAAAATTTTACGTGTTCCGGATTTATATCCCTAATGAGAAACAAAAAATAAATTTGCCCGCCTTTCTCAATCGTTTCAGCAACTAAAAACTGTACACAATCACAAAACTCACATTGTAACATGTTTCATTAACATTTTCACAGGCTCTTAAATCCTAACAACTATATCTCGACATACATATCATTTTCCGTTCATAGTAATATATCTCTAATTTCAAAACGTGACTAGTTCTAATGACAAATTGTAGATATAATTATAATTTGGAAGTGGATTACGTTTCAACAAGTTTTTTTGAGTAAAATCAGTCATATCCTCAAAGCACAAAGTTTTTAGATGATTTGACACACAATACAAATATATGCAATTTTTTCTATTGACATGGGCATATATGCAGGGCACTCACATACATACTTTAAAACAGAAGATGCCGACGTACATGCTTCAATACGACAAGCCATGAAAAAATTTAGTTTCACTACAATTCATGTAACTGCATGTTAATTGTGAAGCATCATGAGCATGCACTTAACTGAATCATAATCCTTAACACCATTCAACAAATTTGTAGAACATACAACATAATCCTAAGAATTATGTATTATTCAAATGATCTGAATTTAGAATTAACAAAATTTGGAGGACATTCAACATAATCCTCAACAACAAAAATGATTCATCACCATGATTTAAACTTCTTCTTATTATCCATCACAGTCTCATATACTCTTTCAGAATTCTGATATACAACAATTAAGCTCCTACTACTTGCAGAGGAAATTTGGAAAAACATTTTGTAAAAGAGGATTGAATCCTCCTCTACTATAACTTTCAATTTATTAGGAAACATCACGTCTGTATGAAATTGCAGTTGAAAATCATTTTAAATATTACTTTATTCCGTAAAAGGTAATTTCTAAGCAAGAAGTAATAATTTTTATACAAAAAAAGAGATAATTTTAAATACATGTACTTTATTACACCTGTCTAAAATTCTTCAGTTTCCTTTTCGAGAGAAGGATCCTTTGTTAAAGTCTTTATCAAATTATTTTTTGGTTGTTTTTGAACACTTCATTGTCTAAGTCTCTCTATAATAAACACCATGATCATGACATTACTATTTTTTATAATATATGACATTGTTTTTCTTATAAATCAAGACTAGAATACATAATATGTTTTTAAAGTGTATTTATAGTGTGCGTAATATTTGAATGTGTAAATGAATACACGATTTATGACCCGCGCTATTCGCGGATTTAGATTATTTTTATTTGTTATGTATTGTAAGTTTTTACAATTGAATTATAAACAGTGTACACCAAAATGATCCGTAGAAGTTGTTCAAGTATGTCATTGTCTTCACCAATACTTCTCGTATTTCCTCTTTCTCAACCTGTTAAAATAAGCATGGGTCAGAGCAATATAAGAGTTAAAATAGAAAAAACATACATTTAAAAATAGTTCACATTAAAAGGTTAAGTTGTTACCTCATCCTAAGAAAAAAGTTTTTCTATCATGATTGAAATGAAATTCAACAAAGCTGTTAAGTGTCTGTTTGTTTTAGCTTTTAAAAACAAGATTATTTCTTTGTATTTTTAAAATAGATTTTATAAAATCATTTCTCAAAAAAATGAAATTGTTTGTATATTTTTTTTCTATATTGAAAGACTTATTCTAATATCCTATAACATAAGCATACATTATTGAAGATTGAAACATTGCCGAAATCGCAACTTTTTCAAAAATTTGTATTTTTAAAATCATTTTAATGAACATCTATTTGGAATCACTTCTTAATTAAGTTGTTTTCTTTAACTTTTTATATTCAGAAGAAGTTTAACTAAAATGATTAAACATCTAAAATTATATTTTAAGAATAACTATTCAAACTAAATTTTTACTAGAACCTTTTATAAAAAGTTTCTTTGTAAATTATTTTTACACAAAATTATGTTAAACTATAAAAATAATTTTTAACAAAAGCCTAAACAAACGGGCCATAAATCCAATGACTCGAATTGGGTTTTTCCAATTTAAAAATAAGCCATAGCAAAACAAATAAAAAGATCAAATTGTTAAAAACTATTGTTGAAAAAAATTTGTTGAAGGAATATATAGATCAATAGCTTACTTGAACAAACGAAATTGAGCCATGAGAATCCTCGAAAGTAATGAGAATTGAACTTTGGGAGGAAATCAAGTTCATCAACATATATTTTAGAAAACAACACTTGTTGTTGGAAACACTGCTCCATTGCCCTACAAATTTTATTTACATCTTCTCGTTCCACGTTTCCGTTGCAAATTCCTTGAATGAGATTGCCTATACAAGATTAAACTGATTATTTTGAAAATAAAATAAAACTTTACGTTTTCCGGATTTCTATCTCTAATGAGAAACAAAAAATAAATTTGCCCGCCTTTCTCAATCGTTTCAGCAACTAAAAACTGTAGACAATCACAAAACTCACATTGTAACATGTTTCATTAACATTTTCACAGGCTCTTAAATCCTAACAACTATATCTCGACATACATATCATTTTCCGTTCATAGTAATATATCTCTAATTTCAAAACGTGACTAGTTCTAATGACAAATTGTAGATTCAATTATAATTTGTAAGTGGATTACGTTTCAACGAGTTTTTTTTGAGTAAAATCAGTCGTATCCTCAAAGCACAAAGTTTTTAGATGATTTGACACACAATACAAAAATATGCAATTTTTTCTATTGACATGGGCATATAAGCAGGGCACTCACAAACATACTTTAAAACAGAAGATGCCCACATACATGCTTCAATACGGCAAGCCATGAAAATATTTAGTTTTACTACAGTTCATGTAAGTGCATGTTTATTGTGAAGCATTGTGAGCATGCACTTAACTGAATCATAATCCTTAACACCATTCAACAAATTTGTAGAACATACAAGATAATCCTAAGAATGATGTATTATTCAAATGATCTGAATTTAGAATTAACAAAATTTGGAGTACATTCAACATAATCCTCAACAACAAAAATGATTCATCACCAAGATTTAAACTTCTTCTTATTATCCATCACAGTCTCATATACTCTTTCAGAATTCTGATATACAACAATTAAGCACCTACTACTTTCAGAGGAAATTTAGAAAAACTTTTTGTAAAAGAGGATTGAATCCTCCTCTACTATAACTTTCAATTTATTAGGAAACATCACGTCAGTATGAAATTGCAGTTGAAAATCATTTTAAATATTACTTTATTCTGTAAAAGGTAATTTCTAAGCAAGAAGTAATAATTTTTATACAAAAAAAAGATAATTTTAAATACATGTACTTTATTACACCTGTCTAAAATTCTTCAGTTTCCTTTTCGAGAGAAGGATCCTTTGATAAAGTCTTTATCAAATTATTTTTTTGTTGTTTTTGAACACTTCATTGTCTAAGTCTCTCTATAATAAACACCATGATCATGACATTACTATTTTTTATAATATATGACATTGTTTTTCTTATAAATAAAGACTAGAATACATAATATGTTTTTAAAGTGTATTTATAGTGTGCGTAATATATGAATGTGTAAATGAATACACGATTTCTGACCCGCGCGATTCGCGGAATTAGATTATTTTTATTTGTTATGTATTGTAAGTTTTTACAATTGAATTATAAACAGTGTACACGACAATGATCCGTAGACGTTGTTCAAGTATGTCATTGTCCTCACCAATACTTCTCGTATATCCTCTTTTTCAAACTGTTAAAATAAGCAGGGGTCAGAACAATATAAGAGTTAAAATAGAAAATAACATAAATTTAAAAATAGTTCACATTAAAAGGTTAAGTTGTTACCTCATCCTAAGAAAAAAAATTTTCTATCATGATTGAAAAGAAATTCAACAAAGCTTTTAAGTGTCTGTTTGTTTTAGCTTTTAAAAACACGTTTATTTCTTTGTATTTTTAAAATATATTTTGTAAAATCATTTCTCAAATAAATGAAACTGTTTGTATATTTTTTTCTATATTGAAAGACTTATTCTAATATCCTATAACATAAGCATACATTATTGAAGACTGAAACATTGCCGAAATCGCAATTTTTTCAAAATGTTGTATTTTTAAAATCATTTTAATGATCATCTATTTGGAATCACTTCATAATTAAGTTGTTTTCTTTAACTTTTTATATTAAGAAAAAGTTTAACTAAAATGATTAAACATCTAAAATTACATTTTAAGAATAACTATTCAAACTAAATTTTTACTTGAACCTTTTATAAAAAGTTTCTTTGTAAATTATTTTTACACAAAATTATGTTAAACTATAAAAATAATTTTTAACAAAAGCCTAAACAAACGGGCCATAAATCCAATGACTCGAATTGGGTTTTTTCAATTTAAAAATAAGCCATAACAAAACATATAGAAAGATCAAATTGTTAAAAACTATTGTTGAAAAAAATTTGTTGAAGGAATATATAGATCAATAGCTTACTTGAACAAACGAAATTGAGCCATGAGAATCCTCGAAAGTAATGAGAATTGAACTTTGGGAGGAAGTCAAGTCGATCAACATATATTTAAAAAAAAAAACACTTGTTGTTGGAAACACTGCTTCATTGCCCTAGAAATTTTATTTACATCTTCTCGTTCCACGTTTCCGTTGCAAATTCCTTGAATGAGAATGCCTATATAAGATTAAACTGATTATTTTGAAAATAAAATAAAATTTTACGTGTTCCGGATTTCTATCCCTAATGAGAAACAAAAAATAAATTTGCTCGCCTTTCTCAATCGTTTCTGCAACACAAAACTGTAGACAATCACAAAACTCACATTGTAACACGTTTCATTAACATTTTTATAGGCTCTTAAATCCTAACAACTATATCTCGACATACATATCATTTTCCGTTCATAGTAATATATCTCTAATTTCAAAACGTGACTAGTTCTAATGACAAATTGTAGATATAATTATAATTTGTAAGTGGATTTCGTTTCAACGAGTTTTATTTGAGTAAAATCAGTCATATCCTCAAAGCACAAAGTTTTTAGATGATTTGACACACAATACAAATATATGCAATTTTTTTATTGACATGGGCATATACGCAGGGCACTCACATACATACTTTAAAACAGAAGATGCCCACGTACATGCTTCAATACGGCAAGCCATGAAAAAATTTAGTTTCACTACAATTCATGTAACTGCATGTTAATTGTGAAGCATCGTGAGCATGCACTTAACTGAATCATAATCCTTAACACCATTCAACAAATTTGTAGAACATACAACATAATCCTAAGAATTATGTATTATTCAAATGATCTGAATCTAGAATTAACAAAATTTGGAGGACATTCAACATAATCCTCAACAACAAAAATGATTCATCACCATGATTTAAACTTCTTCTTATTATCCATCACAGTCTCATATACTCTTTCAGAATTCTGATATACAACAATTAAGCTCCTACTACTTGCAGAGGAAATTTGGAAAAACATTTTGTAAAAGAGGATTGAATCCTCCTCTACTATAACTTTCAATTTATTAGGAAACATCACGTCAGTATGAAATTGCAGTTGAAAATCATTTTAAATATTACTTTATTCCGTAAAAGGTAATTTCTAAGCAAGAAGTAATAATTTTTATACAAAAAAAGAGATAATTTTAAATACATGTACTTTATTACACCTGTCTAAAGTTCTTCAGTTTCCTTTTCGAGAGAAGGATCCTTTGTTAAAGTCTTTATCAAATTATTTTTTGGTTGTTTTTGAACACTTCATTGTCTAAGTCTCTCTATAATAAACACCATGATCATGACATTACTATTTTTTATAATATATGACATTGTTTTTCTTATAAATCAAGACTAGAATACATAATATGTTTTTAAAGTGTATTTATAGTGTGCGTAATATTTGAATGTGTAAATGAATACACGATTTATGACCCGCGCGATTCGCGGATTTAGATTATTTTTATTTGTTATGTATTGTAAGTTTTTACAATTGAATTATAAACAGTGTACACCAAAATGATCCGTAGAAGTTGTTCAAGTATGTCATTGTCTTCACCAATACTTCTCGTATTTCCTCTTTCTCAACCTGTTAAAATAAGCATGGGTCAGAGCAATATAAGAGTTAAAATAGAAAAAACATAAATTTAAAAATAGTTCACATTAAAAGGTTAAGTTGTTACCTCATCCTAAGAAAAAAGTTTTTCTATCATGATTGAAAAGAAATTCAACAAAGCTGTTAAGTGTCTGTTTGTTTTAGCTTTTAAAAACAAGATTATTTCTTTGTATTTTTAAAATAGATTTTATAAAATCATTTCTCAAAAAAATGAAACTGTTTGTATATTTTTTTTCTATATTGAAAGACTTATTCTAATATCCTATAACATAAGCATACATTATTGAAGACTGAAACATTGCCGAAATCGCAACTTTTTCAAAAAGTTGTATTTTTGAAATCATTTTAATGAACATCTATTTGGAATCACTTCATAATTAAGTTGTTTTCTTTAACTTTTTATATTCAGAAATTGTTTAACTAAAATGATTAAACATCTAAA
This sequence comes from Vicia villosa, assembly GCF_029867415.1. Classification (NCBI taxonomy): domain Eukaryota; kingdom Viridiplantae; phylum Streptophyta; class Magnoliopsida; order Fabales; family Fabaceae; genus Vicia; species Vicia villosa. Next base: position 170,781,832 of record NC_081182.1, read on the forward strand.
ATTACATTTTAAGAATAACTATTCAAACTAAATTTTTACTTGAACCTTTTATAAAAAGTTTCTTTGTAAATTATTTTTACACAAAATTATGTTAAACTATAAAAATAATTTTTAACAAAAGCCTAAACAAACGGGCCATAAATCCAATGACTCGAATTGGGTTATTCCAATTTAAAAACAAGCCATAACAAAACAAATAAAAAGATCAAATTGTTAAAAACTATTGTTGAAAAAAATTTGTTGAAGGAATATATAGATCAATAGCTTACTTGAACAAACGAAATTGAGCCATGAGAATCCTCGAAAGTAATGAGAATTGAACTTTGGGTGGAAATCAAGTTGATCAACATATATTTTAGAAAAAAACACTTGTTGTTGGAGACACTGCTCCATTGCCCTACAAATTTTATTTACATCTTCTCGTTCCACGTTTCCGTTGCAAATTCCTTGAATGAGAATGCCTATACAAGATTAAACTGATTATTTTGAAAATAAAATAAAACTTTACGTGTTCCGGATTTCTATCCCTAATGAGAAACAAAAAATAAATTTGCTCGCCTTTCTCAATCGTTTCTGCAACTAAAAACTGTAGACAATCACAAAACTCACAGTGTAACATGTCTCATTAACATTTTCACAGGCTCTTAAATCCTAACAACTATATCTCGACATACATATCATTTTCCGTTCATAGTAATATATCTCTAATTTCAAAACGTGACTAGTTCTAATGACAAATTGTAGATACAATTATAATTTGTAAGTGGATTACGTTTCAACGAGTTTTTTTTTTAGTAAAATCACTGATATCCTCAAAGCACAAAGTTTTTAGATGATTTGACACACAATACAAATATATGCAATTTTTTCTAATGACATGGGCATATACGCAGGGCACTCACATACATACTTTAAAACAGAAGATGCCCACGTACATGCTTCAATACGGCAAGCCATGAAAAAATTTAGTTTCACTACAGTTCATGTAACTGCATGTTAATTGTGAAGCATTGTGAGCATGCACTTAACTGAATCATAATCCTTAACACCATTCAACAAATTTGTAGAACATACAACATAATCCTAAGAATAATGTATTATTCAAATGATCTGAATTTAGAATTAACAAAATTTGGAGGACATTCAACATAATCCTCAACAACAAAAATGATTCATCACCAAGATTTAAACTTCTTCTTATTATCCATCACAGTCTCATATACTCTTTCAGAATTCTGATATACAACAATTAAGAACCTACTACTTTCAGAGGAAATTTAGAAAAACTTTTTGTAAAAGAGGATTGAATCCTCCTCTACTATAACTTTCAATTTATTAGGAAACAGAACGTCAGTATGAAATTGCAGTTGAAAATCATTTTAAATATTACTTTATTCCGTAAAAGGTAATTTCTAAGCAAGAAGTAATAATTTTTATACAAAAAAAAGATAATTTTAAATACATGTACTTTATTATAGCTGTCTAAAATTCTTCAGTTTCCTTTTCGAGAGAAGGATCCTTTGATAAAGTCTTTATCAAATTATTTTTTTGTTGTTTTTGAACACTTCATTGTCTAAGTCTCTCTATAATAAACACCATGATCATGACATTACTATTTTTTATAATATATGACATTGTTTTTCTTATAAATAAAGACTAGAATACATAATATGTTTTAAAGTGTATTTATAGTGTGCGTAATATATGAATGTGTAAATGAATACACGATTTATGACCCGCGCGATTCGCGGAATTAGATTATTTTTATTTGTTATGTATTGTAAGTTTTTACAATTGAATTATAAACAGTGTACACGACAATAATCCGTAGACGTTGATCTAGTATGTCATTGTCCTCACCAATACTTCTCGTATTTACACTTTTTCAACCTGTTAAAATAAGCAGGGGTCAGAGCAATATAAGAGTTAAAATAGAAAAAAACATAAATTTAAAAATAGTTCACATTAAAAGGTTAAGTTGTTACATTATCCTAAGAAAAAAAATTTTCTATCATGATTGAAAAGAAATTCAACAAAGCTGTCAAGTGTCTGTTTGTTTTAGCTTTTAAAAACACGATTATTTCTTTGTATTTTTAAAATATATTTTATAAAATCATTTCTCAAATAAATGAAACTGTTTGTATATTTTTTTCTATATTGAAAGACTTATTCTAATATCCTATAACATAAGCATACATTATTGAAGACTGAAACATTGCCGAAATCGCAATTTTTTCAAAACGTTGTATTTTTAAAATCATTTTAATGAACATCTATTTGGAATCACTTCATAATTAAGTTGTTTTCTTTAACTTTTTATATTAAGAAAAAGTTTCACTAAAATGATTAAACATCTAAAATTACATTTTAAGAATAACTATTCAAACTAAATTTTTACTTGAACCTTTTATAAAAAGTTTCTTTGTAAATTATTTTTACACAAAATTATGTTAAACTATAAAAATAATTTTTAACAAAAGCCTAAACAAACGGGCCATAAATCCAATGACTCGAATTGGGTTTTTCCAATTTAAAAATAAGCCATAACAAAACAAATAAAAAGATCAAATTGTTAAAAACTATTGTTGAAAAAAATTTGTTGAAGGAATATATAGATCAATAGCTTACTTGAACAAACGAAATTGAGCCATGAGAATCCTCGAAAGTAAGGAGAGTTGAACTTTGGGAGGAAATCAAGTCGATTAACATATATTTAAAAAAAAACACTTGTTGTTGGAAACACTGCTCCATTGCCCTACAAATTTTATTTACATCTTCTCGTTCCACGTTTCCGTTGCAAATTCCTTGAATGAGAATGCCTATACAAGATTAAACTGATTATTTTGAAAATAAAATAAAATTTTATGTGTTTCGGATTTCTATCCCTAATGAGAAAAAAAATAAATTTGCTCGCCTTTCTCAATCGTTTCTGCAACTAAAAACTGTAGACAATCACAAAACTCACATTGTAACACGTTTCATTAACATTTTCACAGGCTATTAAATCCTAACAACTATATCTCGACATACATATCATTTTCCGTTCATAGTAATATATCTCTAATTTCAAAACGTGACTAGTTCTAATGACAAATTGTAGATATAATTATAATTTGTAAGTGGATTACGTTTCAACGAGTTTTTTTTGAGTAAAATCAGTCATATCCTCAAAGCACAAAGTTTTTAGATGATTTGACACACAATACAAATATATGCAATTTTTTCTATTGACATGGGCATATACTGTAACACCCCATACATACATTGCCTAGGATATACGTATATGGCATTAAAATGGTACTAAAAAATCATAAACATAAGCAGTGGAATAGATAATGTATAAGTACAAGTACAAAAGCCCAAACTGTCATGGCCATAATACATGAGTTCCAACTGGTACAAATACATATCCATAGTACAAAAGATGGAGATACAAAAGATCATAAACTACGACAGAACACATCGCCAAGAAACATCGACTTGAAGCTAAGCCATCTTACCCTTGCCTCGATCCTGCCTCGAACCACCTGTAAAAGAATAATTGGAATGGGGTGAGATTACTAAATCTCAGTGAGTCTCCCTATCTTACGGGTTCACTCAGCCCTACAGGGAACATGCAATCAACGAATTCACCGAGAATCCGGGTTACCTCACGGCTAGGTACAAGTACAAACAAGGATACACCGTCAATGGAAGTCCCATAACTATCCAAGAAGGCATCAACAACAACAGGCTCAACGCCATCACAAACAAGTATGCAGACCCGTACCCATGTACGAGGAATCCAGGAGTAAACTCTGCCTGTCTACCTAGGCTTCCAAACCACACCCTCGGTGGGTTACACCCGTACATCGCATCAAGAGACTTGCACAAGCACATCGCAAGACTAATCGGATACTCCTCCTAAATGGAAATCATCCGAGATGAGTTACAGCCGTGACATTGCCTAAATGGCGTCCGACCCCATCACTGTCCATACGCAGATGAGTTAACATCGAGTGCAATTACGCCATCTTGACAATACGAGCCCACCGGGCGAAAGCCTAGTGATCTTGCCTACGTGGCATCACTAGAGGTGAATCGGAAGTAATATTACCTACGTGGCATTACTTCTCCATCATACCAAGCACGCCGATATGTTAACATCGAGTGGGATACGCCCCGTAGGCCCTCACAAGTATATCGCAATGGTAGCTCAGGTGTGCAAAACATACCGAGAACGCAGATGAGTTAACGTCGAGTGGGATACGCCCCGTAGGCCCTCACAAGCACGTCGCAACGATAATGATGGAACTAAGTCCATAAACAGGACTTACCACCTAGTAGCTTAAGCTTACTCCGATTCAAGCATACACAAAACACCGAGATCACACAGCACGGTATAAGCCATCACACAGGCAATCACATACGAATGTTCAACCGGAATAAACGAAATCATAAAAATAATAATGCCACAATATAATCCACACAATTTGTATTTCACACATACAAGCATATCCAAGGGATTTTAGTCATATCATGGTCTTATATAATTAAAACACATATTAGAATGTCATACAAGTCATAAGAGGCCTTCGATTCCGATACAAAACGAAACTGCACTCAAATGGGAGAAATATCAATTCTGCATCAGACTAGTTCGCTACAGCGAACTTCTGTTCGCTACAGCGAACTCAAACAGAAGCTAAACTTCTTCAAACCCAGGTCAGTTCGCTACAGCGAACTCCAGCGAAGTCCCGATTCGCTACAGCAAAGGAAAGTTCGCTACAGCGAATAAATCAATTCAACTCCCAGGTTTATTCGCTACACAGTTTGTAACACCCCTCTAATACCCCACGGCAATTATCAAAATTAAATCACAGTAAACATGCAAAGGGTGTCACAATTCAAAAATAAAAGAAAACACACGTTCGACATATGTCATGCATTCACTGAAATATCTGTAATTATAACTCATAGATAAAAATCATTTTTACACAGCGGAATCAAATCATCAAGTCAACATTACATCGTTAATGTATCCGACTTCAAATAAAATAAACAATAGAGTTATAATTCGAAACTCAAAACATCGCGTCCCCAGTGTTACATCTATCAGAGCATGACACCGACACAACAACTAAACCGACTTATGAGGTAATCCTCACTAAGTCGAAAGCAGCTATCCTCAATCTGAAAATTGTCAACAAGTAAGGGTGAGTCTCATTCTCAATTAATCAATGTTATGCATTCATAAGCAACAAAACACCATAATATATCATTCACCCAATTTGTCATATATTCAGATTCACATCTATTATTCATCAATTCACACAATAATAGATTACAACACAAACGCAGAAATCCATACAATCATGTTATGACAAAATGCATATGACACAACTGACACTATGCATGTGGTACCAAAATTCGTGAATCACATTCACATGACTTCTCTCTGCGATACTGCCCTTTAAGTCGCTTACACCCCACATGGGCACACGACTAACCTCATCGCTCACACCCCCATGGGCACACGATGACTGCTTACTAATCTCCGCACAATGGGAATTAGCCACCAACGATCCATTCATCAACGGGATCCAATGTAAATGATTTATGAATGAATGCACACATATCACATACTTATATCATCACCGATCCGATGCTTAACATCGTCTCATTTCATCTCACCAATATCATCACAAACAAGTATGTACATGTCCAAGCATCATTCAATCATTCACATACATTCACCACAATCAACATATTAATATTAACAGCATATTAATATTCACAAATCATCAATCATCATCACATCGTAATGTTTTCAAAACAACATCTTATATTGTCACATTTCATCATATATGTCAACAATACATCATCCAATTACACAAATCGTCACATGATTAATATTTCAACATAGCATGTATTTAACACATCTCATCACATATATGTACAATACATCATTCACCAAGAAATAAAATCATATTTAAAAATAATTGGATTCACACCTCATTCCATCGTTTAAACACGTAGGCTATCTCATAAGATTCATCGTACTCGAAACGACACTAAAAACAGACCTACGGTTCGAAAGTTACACATCATTTAACCTTCCCAAGAAATAACTATCGCTACAGCACGCGGCGCAACCAAAGTTCGCGGCGCGACCTGAACCACACAAACACGTTCGCGGCGCCAACCTATGCACGCGGCGCGATACGAGAAAATAAGTACGCCTTCGCGGCGCCAACACATGGACGCGGCGCGACCTGGCGATTTTGCGGAATTACGGGTCTGCGTTCAGACTCTGCGATTTCACATCCTTTTCACCCAAAACGATTCCAGACATCGCAGACAGGCATATAATCATCGAATTTCTCATCACACATCATTATACATCAAAACAACACATCAATAACCAACAATCTATACAAATTCATCAATTATCCCAAATCATAACATACCTAACAATATCAAATCCCAATATACCCAATCGAATCGAATCATACGTTAATCCATCCTATTACCCATAATCACATAATAGAAATTAACCGAAAGAGTCCCCCCTTACCTTAGCCAAGAGTTCTTGATTGGTCTCTCCCTCCATTGCTCCTCTTTCACGTTCTTCGTGTTCCAAACTCTTTTCACATTCCTTTCTCTTATTCTCAATTCCTTATTATTTTATAAAATAACCTTTAATTAGAATAGGGCCTTTACTAACATAACACCCCCCTCATTCCTTAACATCACACATGGCCCAACACCATAAACCATCCTTTTCCAATTAAATTCCACAAACCACCAATAATTCTAATTATTAATTAAATTTCCATTTAAATTAAAAATAAAAAATGTACGGGTGTTACAACTCTCCCCCACTAAAAGAGTTTTCGTCCTTGAAAACATACCTCAAGTAACCATCTCGTATAAGAGTCCTTCACCTGACTCTCCAGCTCCCAATTAACATTACCATCACTCAATCCTCAAAATCCATCTGACATAACCAACAGGAAATATGTCTCATACATTCAAATTCCAGTTCTTACGTCGCATTTGACTATCCAAAAGTATACCACTCGCTATAGCTCCAAAAAGGTTAACAACAACAGAACATTGAGGTACAACCTATACAATACGCTCAACAACCGAGTAATACAATTACACGATCTATAGTATGATCACACGGATCAACACTGCAGTAATGCATACCATCTACCAACATACCAACCTTAGACATACTCTTCCATCTGAGCGATAAAATAATACTTACACTTTTCACCAACCGCTTCCTTCAAGAAACTCAATACTCATATTCCTATACCATTGAATTCCAATTATCTGACTCCCCTCAAGTCACACCATCACTTATCCAGCACGTTACATTCCGCTTTTCTGCACTACTCTGATTACTCATCACAATCATCTGTACCAATTAGATTTCTGAGTTTCACCCGATTCCGACTCTCTTTACTCATTCGTCCAAGAATCATTCCTCATCATTCATGGTACCACTTAGCAAACTTACTCGCACTCCAAAAATGAATTCCTGAGTTACTACATCTATTAAAACATCTTAACCATCGGAATATGTACACATAAGTAGTTATAATCACACTCATCAGCCTCGATATACCATTGCTTACATAATAGCTCAAACTGAATCCCACTCTTCTTTAAGAATTAAATCCACTTCGTCCTTCATAGAGTGTAATTACTCATTATATCTGGAATTTACAATATCACCTTAATAACAACACAAAATTATTACAGCATCATATAGTATCAACTCTTCGTTTTAATTTCACCGAATACATACTCGTTAACTACGTACAACCGTAATAACATATTCATCATCTCGGCAATTCTTCAAAAGAGTTATAATTCTTCGACACGACATCCTTACATCCACTGGATTCTAAATCCAACATATAGATCAATACATATTCTCGATGTAGGCTTCCGACATATTAATTCCTCACTTGCCACAAGTAGTACTCGTAACACTACTCTACATCACACTTTCGCTGCGCGACTCTGATTACGCATCTTAAGTCATCATCCACCATGTTGCACTCTTTCATATTCTCTTCTTCATAAGTCCACACAACATAGTGAGTGATTATTCTTCACGGCTTAGTATTCATCACATCTTAAACCATTAAGGTAACAAAACAAGCTTATCTCTTCTATATGATTCCATCTACTACCAACAAGATATTTAGGGTGATCAAGTCCTAAATTTGTCAATATTAGTTGAAAATCATATTTAAGCATAAACCGTCGTTACTACATAATAGTGTCCATTTCCGAGTTTGCACTCAAACTTATTAGCATCGTCATAGTTCAATAATTCACTATGGTGTCCTTCTTCTAGAATATTCTTCCGAAGCTCAAAACATCAGGAACACAAATCCAATCACTCAACCTCATTATACTATTCTCGTTGATTCTGAATCCACCGCCTTTACTTGGTAATTCAAAGTCAACCTATTGATCAACTCAACATCAGCTTTCTGACCTTCTCTAATCTCGTCAAGAGTACCACTAGTCATCTTTTAGCATACCCAATCTAACACTATTACGAGTTCCTTCACATACCAACTCAAGTCTCTAAATTGTCCGATTAAATCCAACTCATTCATCATTAGCACCGACATTTTAAAGACTTCTTACGCGACACAATAGCACAACATTCATAACTCGTGGTTTTAATCCAACTTCTATTACATCCTTCACGTCCAAATATCATCCCACTCGGAATCTCAACAAAGTCTTCCTCACGTCAACAAATGTTAGAAATTCCCTACAATTCTTCTTTTATACTTATCGTTACTTTGCCATCACAAATACGATTCCAAGGATTCTAAAGTTTACTTCACCTTTACTACTAATTTACTCATTCACTAAAATCCATAGGTATCCAAATCATCTTTGTGACCGAACATCTCCTCGACTTATTCATCAACAACATGTTCTACTCCACGTCGTTTCAAACAATCGCGGTAGTAGGCATTCTTATTCAACAAGTTTCATGCTTCCATAACCGACTTCAGAATCTCTCCTCATAGGGTCACTCTACTGTATTTATAACTCTTCCATAAATTAGAACACAATCCCTTCTCCTCGTAGGTTCAAACGGCACATTAATCCGACACTCGGAACTCAAGATATGAATTTTCCAATCATTGCCCGGAAAATGCAACACTGACATCATGCAGCGACACTCTATACGATATATCCAAAACTCCTCAAATGGGTAAATTCAATTCTTAAAATTACTCCTCAACAAACCTTCTAATTATTCCTTCGATCCATTCGACACTGACACTGACATCCCGTGCAGTATCAATAAACAAGTCTAGTTATAAGAACAAAAGTAACCGTAACTTCACATCTTTCCAACGTCATCCTGTCATAATTAAATATTTTACAGCTGCTGCAACTATTTTTATAACAAAGTTCATCTCGTTAGCTTTCCGACGCTTCAAACGGAACTCAATTCAGATGTCCAGAACTCCAGTTATGAATTTTCGAAGTTCCGCAGTTATTCAGCAATTTTCCTGCGTTTTTCTTACGAAAATCTCACTCCAAAACTCATTCTCCTAAATCCTATCACATTCCAAACAACCCCTTATCGTACCCCTTCACTTCCAAACATTCTTATGACTTGAGCAACACATCCTATCGCCGAAGTGCGATTTCTGGAACATTACGACGGCAATCCTCTTTGCAAACTTGCAGCTGAATCTCTTCTGAGACGTAAAGCTACTCAACTGACATCTTCGCAGTACACCAGTAGAGCTGACACATCGCAACTTTCCAATTTCCTTCTCTTACAATAACTGTCAATTACCTCTAATCATCTTCCTTCAAGATGTCCCAACTCAATTACCAGTCAAATCTTAATTCCAAGTCACCTTCAATTCAGGAAACGACAAACTTCCACAACGCTTGAACTGTTGCCAACAACAGCCTACTGAATCAATCATCTTACAACTGAAACATAACCGAGAAGCGAAGCTTCTCCCCCACTTGTTTCAATCCAACACCTGCAACAAACAACCAAGTACCGACAGTGATTCACTCACATGTCGCGTACCAAGGAATAATACACCGACAATATACAACTGTCGCGCAACTCAACTGACTCAACAATTGGCCGGACGGACCGACCTGCTCTGATACCATTATTGTCACACCCATCTAATACCCCACGGCAATTATCAAAATTAAATCAGAGTAAACATGCAAAGGGTGTCACAATTCAAAAATAAAAGAAAACACACGTTCGACATATGTCATGCATTCACTGAAATATCTGTAATTATAACTCATAGATAAAAATCATGTTTACACAGCGGAATCAAATCATCAAGTCAACATTACATCGTTAATGTATCCGACTTCAAATAAAATAAACAATAAAGTTATAATTCGAAACTCAAAACATCGCGTCCCCAGTGTTACATCTATCAGAGCATGACACCGACACAACAACTAAACCGACTTATGAGCTAATCCTCACCAAGTCGAAAGCAGCTATCCTCAATCTGAAAATTGTCAACAAGTAAGGGTGAGTATCATTCTCAATTAATCAATGTTATGCATTCATAAGCAACAAAACACCATAATATATCATTCACCCAATTTGTCATATATTCAGATTCACATCTATTATTCATCAATTCACACAATAATAGATTACAACACAAACGCAGAAATCCATACAATCATGTTATGACAAAATGCATATGACACAACTGACACTATGCATGTGGTACCAAAATTCGTGAATCACATTCACAGGACTTCTCTCTGCGATACTGCCCTTCAAGTCGCTTACACCCCACATGGGCACACGACTAACCTCATCGCTCACACCCCCATGGGCACACGATGACTGCTTACTAATCTCCGCACAATGGGAATTAGCCACCAACGATCCACTCATCAACGGGATCCAATGTAAATGATTTATGAATGAATGCACACATATCACATACTTATATCATCACCGATCCGATGCTTAACATCGTCTCATTTCATCTCACCAATATCATCACAATCAAGTATGTACATTTCCAAGCATCATTCAATCATTCACATACATTCACCACAATCAACATATTAATATTAACAGCATATTAATATTCACAAATCATCAATCATCATTGTCATACCCTAATTTTTGACCCCCTTGAGATGACATATCTTCAGGATTTTCATCAAGTCAAAGTAAGTACCCAGAGCAGTCTGACATTCAATCGAGGGTGTTCAAAGACAAGAAAACTCTGGCAAAGGATCAATCAATAGGAGGATTAGTCTCTAACACAATCATGAGACTCAAGAGCTTTATTATTTCACCTATGATTGATTAGACACCCAGTCATCTAAGTACAGAATTACTCAGATCAACAGACCAGGGTTTGGAGCCTTATCAAGGACTAAAATCAGGGAACACTTTTGGGAAACCCTAAAAAGCCCTAGGGGACCATTCAAAGACATCAATCATCTTCAAATAACTCATATGACAAGATCCACTGGACATTACACCTCAATTCAAAGTCTACAGTCATCATTGTCCTCTGGTCGACAATTAGGGTTTTTGACCTAATTCCCCAAGATAGTTGACTTTTAATCAAGGCATGGATCTAAAACTCAAGACATGATCCAAGAGTCTCTATTACCTCAATATAATCCCTTTACATCATTCATTTAAGGAGAAGATCTTGTTTCTACACAAAAGTCCAAAATCTCACCTTATTTGGAAAAAGTCAACTGTATGGGATCACCATTGACTTTTGAGATTTTTGGTCAAACCATGACTTTCAAGGATCAATATCATCAATATATGGATATTAAAGTCATTTGACCAAAGAAATTCAAAGAAATTCATCAAGGAGCAAAAAGTCGGGAATTAGGGTTTTTTAAGGCATGGTGAGAACTCAAAATTTCACCTACACAACTCAAAAAACTTCCAACATGAAAGTTGTAGATCTTGCAAAATAAAACAACATCTTACAAAGGAACTTTTTTCAAAAGATCAATCATTTAAGAGTTTTGGAAATTTTGGAGTTTTAGGTCATAAACACTTAGAAATTTTTCTAAGTGTTTTAACCTAGTTTTCTTCCAACTTTGGCCTCATTTTTCACAAATTTGCCAAAGGATTCTGAAGAAACTCCAAACTAATGATTTGAAGTAGATGTTTAGGGCTTTCCAAATTGTGTTCAACCTTCTCCAAATTCATTTTGAGCTAAGAGTTATGCTTATTCAAAGTTGGCCTCATGAAGTGAAATTATAGGTCATGTACAATTTGAAACTTTGCAATTTTGTGCATTTTGCTTCACTAAGTGATGCTACACGACCTCTAATACATCTGAAACCATACCACACATCCAAATTCATCATTGCATAAGGATTAGAGAAGATTCCCAAAAACAAAGGCATGTGATTATGTAATGATTGCATTTTTGAATTTATGGCAAATGATGAATCATCAAGGAATCTTGTTCTAAGCCAATTAGAACTCTCCTCTGAATCAGAAATGTTCCCTTGGATCATACAAGATCAATGGTTGGGGAAGCTAGCCCGAAAATGCATCATTGCATTTAGGATCTTTTCAAATTTTCTTCTTGGCTAAGAAACCAAAACTCTCTCATTAAGCAAGCTCACTCTCTCAATCAGTACTGAACCATTTACCTATAAATAGGGGAGCATACTTCAGTAGAAAAACACACCAAAGCAACTCAATTCCTTGCTTTCTCTTTCTCTTCTCATGCTTATTGTTTTTCAAAGTTCTTTGGCAAGAAGAATCGTTTTCTTCAAACCAGAGCTCATCTTTGGAAAGTAAGCATTCTAACATCTCAAGGGAGGTCATTTGAGGTGATCCAAGCACCTGGATCACTTCTGTAAGTGGAGGAACACCATTGTTGCTCTCACTTTGGAGCAGTTGCAGTTGGAGGTCCATAGTGCAATTCAGAAGGTTTCCAATCAAGCTAAGCATCCAGGCATGTTCCATAGGAGGTAGTGAAGCTGTTCAGATGGCTGCAGCTCATCTGTAACTCAAGAATCATCACCCTCCATGTTCACTTGAAGCTCAAATCGAGGGAGGTCCATAGAATAATTCAGGAGGATTGAGGTTACAACAAGCATTCAGTTAGCATCACTGAACCACAAGGAAGCTTTTGGGATCATTCATACAAGCCCAGGTGCTCTCAATCATCCTCACGACCTCCATTTTCAGAGGTAAGTTTCTGAACTCTACCTCTTTAATTTAAGAACTCTTTGTGATAAAGCTCGATTCTATCTTGTTAAGCATCATCAGAGGATTGAAAACCCTCTATCATCATTCATTTATCTTTCAGTATAGTCATTTAATTTGATTTTCAAAATTTAGGGTTCTTCACGATTTCTGGTAAATTAGTTAGATATAGTTGATATAAATTTATGTTAGTTACATATTTAGAATCGTGAGTGAATTTAGAATAAGTTTCATCTTTACATCTTTGCAAATGGTTGAGAAATGAGCAAGTTCATAAATTCAAAATCTGAGAACTTGAGGTTGAAGATGACAATGGTTGTGGCGCGCAAATTTCAAATTCAGGGTTGAGTTTATTTTATGTTGAATGATACATGTTTCATAAACGACTAAAACGTGATAGCCCAGTGGTAAAGAGTGTTTGTGTGTTGCGCGTGCCCAAGGTCTGGGGTTCGAATCCCCCTCGCCCCAGACCTTTTGATTTTATTTTCTTTTTGCTTCTATACACTTGAATAACATATGAGTTGCAAAGGAGTCAGTTTACTATCACCATGCGCGCGCTGGCCCAGTGGTTTGGTTTTGGGTGTGTGACTTGGAGGGCGTGAGTTCAATCCCTCTAGGTGACAAAACCTTATTTTTTATCACTTTTCCCATTTGATTTCTTCACAACTTTACACAATTAATTAACCTATCAAATTAAATCATTTTCACTTCATTTTTCACACACTTGTTATTTAATATATCTATTTTATGAATAATCAAAAAAATCATAAAAATATTATTTATTTCATATATTTTTATTAGGTTTAAAATAGTATGTTTTAAGTGTTTTCTTAAATACTTTAAATGCATATATTCATTTTGTTTAAACCTAATTATTTTTGTGAATAAAGTTTATGATAAAACCCTAATTATTTAGGTCTTAATTAGGCATAGATCTTTTTTCTTTACCTTAATTAAGTTGACTTTCTGTCAATTTTCAAAACTGTTTTCAATCTCCGAATAAATCGAATAATTAAGGTTTTCAAACAACAAAACCTTATATTATTTCAAATCATTTTCAAAACTAATTTTACACCAGTACTATAAAGTACTGGGCCTCTAATAGAGTGTAAGTCCCAAACACCTTCTCTTCTTAGCTTGTTTTCAAAACTGTATTTTCAAAATCTTCTTTCTGTTTTCAAAACATTCTTCTGGTATTTGAAGGGCATTATTCCCGGTGAAACTCTTCAGATACCTATGTGTTGCACCCCAAAATTTGCCCATCTAATTTATTTCTAACTGGCTTATAATTCTCATTCATCTGTATATATTTCAATAGGTCATGCACATAGCATAACATTCATTCATGATGAAATAACATTGAGGCATGGGATTAAGGATCATGGAGCAAAATAAGGTTTCTATCTATTACAATATACATTCAAAATCCTTTACAAAAAAATACTATGCATTCAAAAGAACATTGCCATCACAAATCTGGTACAGAGTATACATTCCAAATTCACCCTAAGTTTATTCTTAAATCTCCATGCTTCCACATCATGCTTTGAGTCTTGTTCATAAATCTTTAACCTTGAGCCATAAACTCCAAAACAGCCCATGTTGAACCCTTCATGACCAAAAAACCACCAATCCCCTGCATGAAACCAAAACCAAAACAGTCATAAAACCAGGTGATTATTAATCAATAACCATTAACACTTTCATTCAAAGTGCATAACCAAACCGTTGCATAAAAACTTATACCTACACACTTATCAAACAAAGCCACACAATTCCGACTGCAACTTAACATAATAACAGCATATAACCTATTCTGACTAACCTCTACAAACTTCTCAAATTCTTAACCAATATAACCACCCCTAACTGTCACGTAACAAACCTATCCTAACTTGTAACTACCTCATAACAGTTGTAACCGATTCGTAACAACCTAACTAAACCACCCTAACAGAAAAACAGAATGAACTAACCTCTATATAACCTTCAGTTTCCACAATTCTTCAACCCCTTCCATTTTTCATCATTTACCAACTCTTCATACAACCTTCTTCACGATTCACCTCCATCACTCTCTTCATTCTTCTCCGCTCCCATTCACCTTAGCCACTCTCCTTCACCTTCTTCACATGGAACCTTCCTTCACTCTCTGAACCTTCTTCACGATTCACCTCCATCACTCTCTTTACCACCTTCACCTTCCATTCACCACGATTGTCTCTTCCAACAATCTTCTCTCTGCTCTAACAATTCAATCTCTCTCTCTCTCTCGACCTCTTCAATCATCATCATCGATGTTCACCATCATCAATAACCATTCAACAAACTCCTCCAATCACTGCATCTTCAAGAACAAACAATCAGTTCATACACCCCTCAATAATAGTTCAGAGGAGAACTACAGAACAGAAAAGAAGAAGAAGTAGAATCACTCAAGCAGAAAGAAGAAGAAAGAAGAGTCGCAAAGAATCAAGTTACCTGAGAAATTTCTTCACGCGTTGCGTTTATTTCGCATACGCAGAAGCTCGGATTCTCCTCTCCGTCTTCCTGTTCCCTCATTTCAATCTCTATTTCAGGTATTCTTCACGCTCTGATGAATTCCTCGTTCCAATTCGGTATCATTTTCAGTTTGATTTAGCGAAAAGCGCATGAGGAGATTAGTTTTCGTTTTCGTTAGAATAAAAGATGAAGTTTTGATCTAAGATGAGATTGAGAGAGGAGGTGACGTCGATTTGCGACGGCGGAAGAGAGGAACCGATCGGAGAGGATAAGATCTCCGTCGTCGCCGTTGGATAGAAGAGAGAGGCGAGAATGAGAGTCTGAGGAAGGGAATTGGGAGAGTCACAACATAAACCCTAATTTCCGTTCTTTACCTCTTTTATTTTATTTTCATTTTTATTTGTTCATTTATTTCATTGTTTAAAAAATAATAAAATCTGGTAATCAAAATGGATCACACAAAAATAATAAACATTGGGCTGAATCCGCTATCTCCACCCCCATGAGGCCCATACGCACCATTTTTGGTATGCTGAAGAAACATGAACAAAAAATAAACTCTGTTGGGCTTTGCCTTGTTGGCCTAACGCCCCTGCTGCTATTCACAATCCCATTTTCGATTCACACCCCCTGTTTCCATTAGTTTTGATTTAGGTAACTAAACTTTTGCCATTTCCTTTTAGTAATAAAACTAACTATCTTCACCATCATTTTAGACTTTAATACTAATTCTTGACATGAAAAATAATCACTAAAAAAATATTAGTTTTAGGCTATTTGTTTTAGTCTTTTACTTGATTTATAATTCAATTTTCTTCATAAAACCATAAAAAATGAATAGTATCTTTTAATTCATTTGTACAATATTTTGAATCATTTGTTTTCATGTTTTGGTGCTATACTTTCAATTCAAGTTTTGTACTAATATTGCATCACTTTTGACCTATAATCTTGTAATTTCACTTGTATGTTCCCATAGATTTAGGACCCATAATCCATAACCATTAGGCTTAGTCTTTCCCTTTAAATCCTAACATTTAGGCATAATCATAACATTAAGCTAGTTATTCATTTTAGGCTAGTTTTCTTTTCTTTTTCTTTTCAACTTTAAAACATTAATAAAGGACGACGCGAATCATGCTAATGCCTTTTTTTTAGTGTGAAAGAAATGATTGGGGCGTAGGCCCCGATGTATGTTCTTTCCCACTTAGCGGAAGAGAAATGATTGAGGCGTAGGCCTCGGTGTATTTCTTAACCGTTATTTAGAGAAACGATTGTGGCGTAGGCCTCGATGTGCATTCTCTAAATATTCAAAAATTGTATTTCATTTAGAGAAACGATTGTGGTGTAGGCCTCGATGTGCATTCTCTAATTATTCAAAAACTGTATTTCATTTAGAGAAACGATTGTGGCGTAGGCCTCGATGTGCATTCTCTAAATATTCAAAAAAACTCCTTTTTTATGGCATGATTCAAGTCACAAATTAATTTCCCTTAAAAGACACCTAACCAAAAACACTTCAAAATATCTAATAAAGGCTCAGAGCTAAGCAAAGTAAGGAAGTGATGCGAAGCCTTGTAGTGGGTTTTCGTCCATCATGGAATTACACCTAAAAGACACAAACCAATTTTCATCTTCTCTCTCTTGCCTCCGAGGCATTCTTTCTCTTGCCTTCAGGGCATTCTTTCTCCTAATCGGACACGTTATTTCCGCTCCATTCCCAGCTTAAGACTCCAGAGGTCGAGCAGCGGAGTGTGAATGTAACTGTTCAACTAAAAAACACAAAACAAACAAAAACTAAAGAGCCGAACTACGGCGCTCTGATTCCTGAAAAGGATACGTAGGCATTAGGTCGCGGGGCCTAAGCGAGCACAACTATTTATAAACCTTATTTTCCCCGTGTTTCTTCTTTCATTTGCATGCATTCCCTTAGTAATTAAGCTTTAGATTTATACACCCTTAGAATAGAACAAACATAGGTGGATACCATCGAGTACGATGGGCGTGAGGGGTGCTAGTACCTTCCCCTTGCGTAACCGACTTCCGTACCCTATCTCTGGTCGCAAGACCTTATCGTTTCTTTATTCCAGGTTTTCTGATATTCCTTTCCCTCTTTGGGATAAATATATTGGTGGCGACTCTGTTGTTCCATTTTCGCGAGCGTGCGACAGCTGGCGACTCTGCTGGGGATGTGATAGACCTGTGCTGGTCCATTCTTAGCAAGTCGATCCTAGCTTTTGTTTGTTTCTTTTCTTTGGGTGTTTATTTATCGATTTATTGCTTTATTGCTTTATTGCTTTATTTCTTTATTGCTTTATTGCTTTATTTTCTTTATGCATCGCATTTTATTTTCCTATACTGTGGATTATTATTATGCTATTCTGTTGGGTTGGGATGTTGCGGATTTGAGGTAAAAGGCCCAATACCCAGGCCAGAGTGACACATAGGATACCTAGGATAGAGTGGATAGTCATGACGCCGATGAGATGTCAGGTCTTGTCTAGTGCGATCATGAGACCCACGCCCAGTCGAGGTTCAAATGGGGTATCATCGTTGGCATGTAGATGCAACAATGGTGGTATCTCAGGAGAACTGATAACGCTGGTTGCCATTTTGACCTACCCTGACCTAGACTACACCCGTGAGTGGGGAGGGAATCATTACAGGTACAGGTACATGTTCTGTTGGTGACTATTGGTTCTCCTGATACTCAAAAGAACGTCGAACCTTTGATCCTGGAACATTTGACTTATACAGAAGCTCTACATCAGTTGTCTATCATAATCAACGTCGAACCTCTGAATCTGGAGGTTTGACCTTATGTGACTTATGCAAAGGGTATTCAGAATCAACGTCGAACCTCTGAATCTGGAGGGTTCGACCATCTTTGACTTATACACAAGCTGTTTATCCAGAAAGCAACGTCGAACCTCTGAATCTGGAGGATTCGACCATATCTTATTGACCATGAGAAGTTGTTATCCAAGAGGCCTTGATCCTTGATCCTGATTTATGTTGCATTTGCATCATCATTAACATTTTGCATTCATGCATGTGCATCCATGGTTACCAATACTCTTACCACTCTTCCTCTCCATCAGATCAGTCAAGAGGATTCCTCAACACCGTTATCTGACATGACAACAGACAAAGAATCATGGGGAATTACAAACAAGATCAAGCTGCTATCAGAAAACTCCATGCCTCCTAAAGGGGCACCTTCCACCAAAGGATCCTAAAGACTTTATGTTTGTCAGAGAACATTTCATTTGCATCATAATAAGGCCAAGTTTGCCATTGTATAGATTTCTTTAGTATTTTCAATTGTACTACTTTTGTTGTTATCAAGTACTATCCATTGTAAGAAACTCATTCTGTTTGAATAAATAAAAATGTAATATACATGTTTTTCTCAAATCATTTCATCTTTGTCATTATGTTCATTGATACTTCACTCATTTGTCTTAAGCAACTAAAAAGGAGAATGATGAAAATCAAAAACACATGAATCACTAATTGTATGCCTTTGGAACAAGATCCTGCTGACGATGTACAGGCATTGTTTCCATTCCTAAACACCGGAGTTATAAGGAAGTGAAACCTTCGTAAACCCCTTTGAGCCTAAGGAGTAGTAGTTTCTTTTCAAAAAAATTCAAAACCCTCAATATTAACCAGGGGAAGGGTAGTCTTCAGTTAGTGCGACCGAGCGTTCAACTTTCAGGTATTCCACCGGAGGATCAACCATATCTCATATCTCACAGAAGAAGAGCACAATCCACAATGGATGTCTCTCATTTATTGAGAATAAGGCAGTCACAACCTTTTTATCAAGTCAATCACAAAAGTCATGCAACTTGTTCCCGAATGAGACAAAAAAAAAAGAATGAAAAGAAAGTTATGAATCGTGAAAAAAAAAAGAAAGAAACAATAGCCCGCTAAGTCAAAAAGAAAAGAAAAGCTTTGAAGCGAATGACTTAGGCAAAAATTAGGGCATATCCCGCTGGACAACGAAAACCAAATTCAAAAGAAACTTTCTGTCCAGGCAAAAGTTAGGGAAAGAAAAAGGCAAAGCACAAGAAAGAAATCCTCCAAGGGACAAGTTGTTGTAACCATCAACAAAAGCATCAAAGGGTGGCTGCCACCTCCATCAAAGCCATAAAGGATCCTCATTCATTACAACCCTTCCTGAAAGGTGAACACTCGTGTCAAGCTAACTGAACGTAGGACTGGAGAACATCACGAAGAGGGGTGGGTTAAGTAGAATTTGAGCCTTTATCCTTTGTTTCTTAAACCGTGAACCCGGCCACGTTACAACCCTCAAAAGTCCTAATTGAAGCAGGGTTCGCTCCAAAAGCATGCAAACTGTAAAATCATGTCAAACTGACTCCTAATGTTGCTGTGTCATTTGTGTTAGTATCAGTACAACCTTTTGACAAATAAAACTCTTCTTTGAGATTAACATGTGCATTGCATTTCTCATTATCCTTTTTCAAAACAGAATTGTCTCTAACTTGAAAGTAAGTACTTGATACCAAGGAAAGTTCAACATTGAAGTTCCATCGAGTAATCTTACAAGGGCAAAGTTTGGTTATCCGCAAAGCAAATATCTGAAGAATCCATTTGGTGGAACAATTCCCTTCAATCTGAGGCAATCATTCCATGATCAACACTGGGGCAGACCATTACAAATCTCCATGATTCAAGCACATCAAAATTCCATCTCAAAAGATCATACAAGCTGGGGCAAGATAGAAACAAGTCATTTCTTCATCTTCAATCAAATGTCAGATATCGAGACAAGTGTCGAGGAGTCAAGCCAAACACCTCGCCTCCACAAGTTCTATCCTTCAAGCTATGATCCTTTCCGCAAGGGCATCCTCCATCCACTTATATCTTGGAAACAATCATTTCATTCATACATTCATCATACATGTCATTGCATCCTCATTGGCATTTATCCCTTAATAATCCAATCATCAATAAAGCAGGGGCATCCACCCTATCTTGAATCAAACAGAGTTCAGAACTCCACCTAATCTATACCATACAAAGCAGAAACCCCAATCAATCAATACACTGCATATAGAATCCATAGCATTGCATCTCCAAAAGTGCATCAAATAAATCAAACATTTGCATATGAAGCATAAGCCAAGTTACTCGTCAGATGAGGTCCCTACAAGCAATCAATTGATATTCCACTGGATCACTCAAAGTTACCATTGTGGTGTCATCTTCCAAAGTCAATCATGTTCATCTTCCTTCAACCCAGAGTTGATGATTTTTGTGTTCAACCCAGAGTTGATTTTCCCTTCATCTTTTAACTCCGAGTTAATTATCTTTTCCCTCTCACCCAGAATTGACGGATATTGCATAATGTCTCCTGTTCCCACTCAACCCAGAGTTGACGGTTATCCTTTATCCTTCTCCCCACTCAACCCAGAGTTGACGGTTATCTTTTATTCTTCCTTCCCACTCAACCCAGAGTTGACGGTTATCCTTTATCCTTTTTCCCACTCAACCCAAAGTTGACGGTTATCTTTTGTCTTTTCCCACTCAACCCAGAGTTGACGGTTATCTTATTTCTTTCCCACTCAACCCAGAGTTGACGATCAT
This sequence comes from Vicia villosa, assembly GCF_029867415.1. Taxonomy (NCBI): domain Eukaryota; kingdom Viridiplantae; phylum Streptophyta; class Magnoliopsida; order Fabales; family Fabaceae; genus Vicia; species Vicia villosa. The sequence goes on from NC_081182.1 coordinate 170,803,196, forward strand.
CCTCTATTCAATCCAGAATTGATTATCCTTTTCCCACTCAACCCAGAGTTGACGGTTACCTTTTCTTCAACCCAGAGTTGACGTTTGTCTTCTTTCTTTCCCACTCGACCCAGAGTTGACGGTTGTCTTTTGTTCAATCCAGAATTGATTTTTTTTTCTCAACCCAGAGTTGATGGTTACCTTTTATTCAATCCAGAATTGATTAGTTCCTTTTTCCCACTCAACCCAGAGTTGACGGTCATCTTTTGTTTTTCTCTCAACCCAGAGTTGACGGTTATCTTTTACTCAACCCAGAGTTGACAGTTATCTTTTATTCAACCCAGAGTTGATTATTGTCTTTCTTTCCCACTCAACCCAAAGTTGACGGTCATCCTTTATTCAATCCAGAATTGATTTCTTCTTTCCCACTCAACCCAGAGTTGACGGTCATCCTTTATTCAATCCAGAATTGATCCTTTTTCCCATTCAACCCAGAGTTGACGGTTATCTTTTGTCTTTCCCACTCAACCCAGAGTTGACGGTTATGTCTTATTGATACCCTTTTCCCACTCAACTCAGAGTTGACGGTTATTTCTAATTGTTCATCTTTCCACTTTCAACCCATAGTCTTTATCCAATTACTTTCTCTCAACCCAGAGTTGATTTCCTTTCTTTCTTTCTCGACCCCGAGTTGACCCGCTATCCTTCTTCAACCCAGAGTTGAATTCCATTTCATTTCTAACCCAGAGTTAATTTGTTCAATCCAGAATTGATACATTCTTCCTCAGTAGAGTTGACACCGTCTTTTCCCCAGTGGATCCTATCTCTCATCAAGCAAATTTTCAGGTTCACTTGGTATTTAATCTTCTTCTACCTCGAATGATCGAAAGGCTAGCGCCAATCTTACATTCAGGTTTAAGACGATTAAATAGGGGCAGCTGTTGCACCCCAAAATTTGCCCATCTAATTTATTTCTAACTGGCTTATAATTCTCATTCATCTGTATATATTTCAATAGGTCATGCACATAGCATAACATTCATTCATGATGAAATAACATTGAGGCATGGGATTAAGGATCATGGAGCAAAATAAGGTTTCTATCTATTACAATATACATTCAAAATCCTTTACAAAAAAATACTATGCATTCAAAAGAACATTGCCATCACAAATCTGGTACAGAGTATACATTCCAAATTCACCCTAAGTTTATTCTTAAATCTCCATGCTTCCACATCATGCTTTGAGTCTTGTTCATAAATCTTTAACCTTGAGCCATAAACTCCAAAACAGCCCATGTTGAACCCTTCATGACCAAAAAACCACCAATCCCCTGCATGAAACCAAAACCAAAACAGTCATAAAACCAGGTGATTATTAATCAATAACCATTAACACTTTCATTCAAAGTGCATAACCAAACCGTTGCATAAAAACTTATACCTACACACTTATCAAACAAAGCCACACAATTCCGACTGCAACTTAACATAATAACAGCATATAACCTATTCTGACTAACCTCTACAAACTTCTCAAATTCTTAACCAATATAACCACCCCTAACTGTCACGTAACAAACCTATCCTAACTTGTAACTACCTCATAACAGTTGTAACCGATTCGTAACAACCTAACTAAACCACCCTAACAGAAAAACAGAATGAACTAACCTCTATATAACCTTCAGTTTCCACAATTCTTCAACCCCTTCCATTTTTCATCATTTACCAACTCTTCATACAACCTTCTTCACGATTCACCTCCATCACTCTCTTCATTCTTCTCCGCTCCCATTCACCTTAGCCACTCTCCTTCACCTTCTTCACATGGAACCTTCCTTCACTCTCTGAACCTTCTTCACGATTCACCTCCATCACTCTCTTTACCACCTTCACCTTCCATTCACCACGATTGTCTCTTCCAACAATCTTCTCTCTGCTCTAACAATTCAATCTCTCTCTCTCTCTCTCGACCTCTTCAATCATCATCATCGATGTTCACCATCATCAATAACCATTCAACAAACTCCTCCAATCACTGCATCTTCAAGAACAAACAATCAGTTCATACACCCCTCAATAATAGTTCAGAGGAGAACTACAGAACAGAAAAGAAGAAGAAGTAGAATCACTCAAGCAGAAAGAAGAAGAAAGAAGAGTCGCAAAGAATCAAGTTACCTGAGAAATTTCTTCACGCGTTGCGTTTATTTCGCATACGCAGACGCTCGGATTCTCCTCTCCGTCTTCCTGTTCCCTCATTTCAATCTCTATTTCAGGTATTCTTCACGCTCTGATGAATTCCTCGTTCCAATTCGGTATCATTTTCAGTTTGATTTAGCGAAAAGCGCATGAGGAGATTAGTTTTCGTTTTCGTTAGAATAAAAGATGAAGTTTTGATCTAAGATGAGATTGAGAGAGGAGGTGACGTCGATTTGCGACGGCGGAAGAGAGGAACCGATCGGAGAGGATAAGATCTCCGTCGTCGCCGTTGGATAGAAGAGAGAGGCGAGAATGAGAGTCTGAGGAAGGGAATTGGGAGAGTCACAACATAAACCCTAATTTCCGTTCTTTACCTCTTTTATTTTATTTTCATTTTTATTTGTTCATTTATTTCATTGTTTAAAAAATAATAAAATCTGGTAATCAAAATGGATCACACAAAAATAATAAACATTGGGCTGAATCCGCTATCTCCACCCCCATGAGGCCCATACGCACCATTTTTGGTATGCTGAAGAAACATGAACAAAAAATAAACTCTGTTGGGCTTTGCCTTGTTGGCCTAACGCCCCTGCTGCTATTCACAATCCCATTTTCGATTCACACCCCCTGTTTCCATTAGTTTTGATTTAGGTAACTAAACTTTTGCCATTTCCTTTTAGTAATAAAACTAACTATCTTCACCATCATTTTAGACTTTAATACTAATTCTTGACATGAAAAATAATCACTAAAAAAATATTAGTTTTAGGCTATTTGTTTTAGTCTTTTACTTGATTTATAATTCAATTTTCTTCATAAAACCATAAAAAATGAATAGTATCTTTTAATTCATTTGTACAATATTTTGAATCATTTGTTTTCATGTTTTGGTGCTATACTTTCAATTCAAGTTTTGTACTAATATTGCATCACTTTTGACCTATAATCTTGTAATTTCACTTGTATGTTCCCATAGATTTAGGACCCATAATCCATAACCATTAGGCTTAGTCTTTCCCTTTAAATCCTAACATTTAGGCATAATCATAACATTAAGCTAGTTATTCATTTTAGGCTAGTTTTCTTTTCTTTTTCTTTTCAACTTTAAAACATTAATAAAGGACGACGCGAATCATGCTAATGCCTTTTTTTTAGTGTGAAAGAAATGATTGGGGCGTAGGCCCCGATGTATGTTCTTTCCCACTTAGCGGAAGAGAAATGATTGAGGCGTAGGCCTCGGTGTATTTCTTAACCGTTATTTAGAGAAACGATTGTGGCGTAGGCCTCGATGTGCATTCTCTAAATATTCAAAAATTGTATTTCATTTAGAGAAACGATTGTGGTGTAGGCCTCGATGTGCATTCTCTAATTATTCAAAAACTGTATTTCATTTAGAGAAACGATTGTGGCGTAGGCCTCGATGTGCATTCTCTAAATATTCAAAAAAACTCCTTTTTTATGGCATGATTCAAGTCACAAATTAATTTCCCTTAAAAGACACCTAACCAAAAACACTTCAAAATATCTAATAAAGGCTCAGAGCTAAGCAAAGTAAGGAAGTGATGCGAAGCCTTGTAGTGGGTTTTCGTCCATCATGGAATTACACCTAAAAGACACAAACCAATTTTCATCTTCTCTCTCTTGCCTCCGAGGCATTCTTTCTCTTGCCTTCAGGGCATTCTTTCTCCTAATCGGACACGTTATTTCCGCTCCATTCCCAGCTTAAGACTCCAGAGGTCGAGCAGCGGAGTGTGAATGTAACTGTTCAACTAAAAAGCACAAAACAAACAAAAACTAAAGAGCCGAACTACGGCGCTCTGATTCCTGAAAAGGATACGTAGGCATTAGGTCGCGGGGCCTAAGCGAGCACAACTATTTATAAACCTTATTTTCCCCGTGTTTCTTCTTTCATTTGCATGCATTCCCTTAGTAATTAAGCTTTAGATTTATACACCCTTAGAATAGAACAAACATAGGTGGATACCATCGAGTACGATGGGCGTGAGGGGTGCTAGTACCTCCCCTTGCGTAACCGACTTCCGTACCCTATCTCTGGTCGCAAGACCTTATCCTTTCTTTATTCCAGGTTTTCTGATATTCCTTTCCCTCTTTGGGATAAATATATTGGTGGCGACTCTGTTGTTCCATTTTCGCGAGCGTGCGACACTATGTGACCTTTGTCCATCTTCACTTCTTCTGTTTTCAAAAACCATTAACTGTTTATCATATATATATTCAACTATTATCCATCAATTGCTGGTAAAGCTTTGTACATACTTCTTCAAAGGCCTCCACTCCATCCAGGTTAGGCTTTACAAGCTTTCAATTTACAGTCTTTATTTAAATTACTGTCAAATATAAATTGTGCATATATATTAGTTTAGAACTACGTTTGAGTGTAAACCTTAGGACAGTTAAACTATATATATATTATAGGAATATGACTTAGGATTGAGAATGTCTTCTCGGTGAAGGCTCTTTCCTAATTAGAGATCTGTAGTTCAAACCCCCAAGATGAATTATTCCCGGTGAAACATCTTGGCAAAAACCTTAGAATCCAAAAATATAGGACACATCCACCCAAAGAGGAATTATTCCCGGTGAAACCTCTTACCCATTTGCTTAGAGCCAAAATATGTTCAAAACTACATAGCTTTCTCTTGTGCTATAACAAGGACCCTCGATTAGCCTCCTCTTGGGCTTTGTACAAGGACCCACAGGCTTCTTAAAAGCATTTCCAGCTTCCTCTTGAGCTTGTATACAAGGACCCATCAGGTTTCTTATAAACATAGGAACAGGTCTTTAGTCACCTTTTAGCCTACCCTGGTGAGTTTTCTTCCAATTTAAACCAGACTTTTAACAAGCCAAGTTTGTCTCAATTTTGCATTGAGTACACCTTTTGGAATGAGAGACATGGACAGTCTCTGTCACCCTTATCTTCATCAATCTTCCTTAGCAAAGTCTAGGATCCATATTTGCTTATCCTCAGCATGAGTCAGCCTTCATCTTGGGCTTTAAACAAGAAGTCTCCACTAGATAATCTTTCTGCCATTCACCAAAAGAGTCAAAACCCCTGGAAAGGGTTAGCCTCCAAATCAATCCATCATTTCAATAAAAACCCCTGGAAAGGGTTAGCCTCCAAAGTCAATTAATCCAAAAGAGTCACAACCCCTGGAAAGGGTTAGCCTCCAAAGTCAATTAATCAAAAAGAGTCACGACCCCTGGAAAGGGTCAGCCTCCAAAAAAAAAACATGATAAGGTCAGTCTTTTAACAAACAATTTCTCCAGCTGAGTCAAAACCCCTGGAAAGGGTTAGCCTCCAAAATCAGTCTTTCAAAAAATCAAAGATTCATTCTCTTAGGAGATAATCTCCCCAAATAGAGTCTCCCTAAGTAGAGTCAGCCTCAATTCTGGGCTTCGTACAGAACACCAAAAAATCCTTAGTTTAAATACTCCCCAGTGGAGTTATCATTTCAATAAGTCAATAAAATCAATCAAAAAGCCTCAAGCTTGGGCCTCATTCAAGCCAGCTAAAGTCAAATCTTTCATATAGTAAATAGACATAGCTTATCTCTATAGAGAGATATTTTTACTACTCTACCACATTCAAACAAACAAACATTTCAATTTTAATTTCATTCAAAGTCTCCCATTTAGGACTCTGAAAGACATGCTCTGGCACATCCCCAGACTTGTACACTTTCCCTAATTTGGATGAGCATCTTTCTTTCATTTTAGAGGCACGATGGCTGTCATACTTGATCAACCAAGTAGACTCCCCTCTTAATGAAACATCATTTTTTTAGCTTTTCTGTCACTTTTAAATGTTTGTGGTAGAATAGTACAAATACCTCTCTGTAAAGATGATTTCATGTCTCTTTACTGTAAACAGAGATTTAATTCCAAGCTTCAACCTTGAGCTTCAAGCAAGGCACCAAAAACAAGTAATTTCCCTAGTTAGTTCCCCGAACTACATTAAGCTCTGACTTCCACTAGGGATATGTAGGCATGAGGTTCACAAGGAATCTCAGCGAGCTAATAAAATACCAAAAATAGTCAGTCTGTCTATCTGTCTGTCTTTCTTTAATCAATTCAATTATCTCTCCTAACACAAAGGAGAAACTTTCCCAATCATTAGCAGCAAACACAATCACAATGACACAGAGAAGGTTCCTGTAGAGTACTACAGATATGTAGGGTGTTTAAACACTTCCCTATGTATAACCGACCCCCCGGACTCCAGAATTTCTAGTCTAGTTGAAATCCCCACACTTAGCAAACTCCTAGGGTTTAGTTGGGATCTTTTTTCCCCTTTCCTACTCGTAGGACCAATAAGAAAGTTCGTGTGATATCGTAGGAAGAACTGAAACAAAATTCATCCCACCACGGGCGCATTCTCCTTCCAAATTTCGCGTGAAGGGTTTAGCGTGCCGTCCTCCCAAGTGAAACGGGGAGGTAAAGAAAACGACACCACAATCATCACATCGTAATTTTTTCAAAACAACATCTTATATTGTCACAATTCATCATATATGTCAACAATACATCATCCAATTACACAAATCGTCACATGATTAATATTTCAACATAGCATGTATTTAACACATCTCATCACTTATATGTACAATACATCATTCACCAAGAAATAAAATCATATTTAAAAATATTTGGATTCACACCTCATTCCATCGTTTAAACACGTAGGCTATCTCATAAGATTCATCGTACTCGAAACGACACTAAAAACAGACCTACGGTTCGAAAGTTACACATCATTTAACCTTCCCAAGAAATAACTATCGCTACAGCACGCGGCGCAACCAAAGTTCGCGGCGCGACCTGAACCACACAAACACGTTCACGGCGCCAACCTATGCACGCGGCGCGATACGAGAAAATAAGTAAGCCTTCGCGGCGCCAACACATGGACGCGGCGCGACCTGGCGATTTTGCGGAATTACGGGTCTGCGTTCAGACTCTGCGATTTCACATCCTTTTCACCCAAAAACGATTCCAGACATCGCAGACAGGCATATAATCATCGAATTTCTCATCACACATCATTATACATAAAAACAACACATCAATAACCAACAATCTATACAAATTCATCAATTATCCCAAATCATAACATACCTAACAATATCAAATCCCAATATACCCAATCGAATCGAATCATACGTTAATCCATCCTATTACCCATAATCACATAATAGAAATTAACCGGAAGAGTCCCCCCTTACCTTAGCCAAGAGTTCTTGATTGGTCTCTCCCTCCATTGCTCCTCTTTCACGTTCTTCGTGTTCCAAACTCTTTTTACATTCCTTTCTCTTATTCTCAATTCCTTATTATTTTATAAAATAACCTTTAATTAGAATAGGGCCTTTACTAACATAACACCCCCCTCATTCCTTAACATCACACATGGCCCAACACCATAAACCATCCTTTTCCAATTAAATTCCACAAACCACCAATAATTCTAATTATTAATTAAATTTCCATTTAAATTAAAAATTAAAAATGTACGGGTGTTACACAGTTTGCTACAGCGAATGAAAGTTCGCTGCAGCGAACTCTGCAAAATCAGCAAAAATGCAGAACGCGTTTGGGGTCCCCAAACCCCAAAATCTTACATGCAATCATTCTTGATGGAGCAATAAGACATGGTAAATGTACATACACGAATTACTACTAGAATAGAGTCTTAAACATGCATTAATAAGGATTATAGAACACATACTCTCAATCCCTTAATCCCTCACATTGACATAAACCCCAAAAGTTTCCCCAAGTCTCTATCTATGAGACTCACCTGATTAAGCTGAGGAAGAAGCTCTGAAAATCAGACGTAGATGATGAAGGTTGATGGATCAAAGGTGCATGCAAGGCTGAAAGTTGAAGTTGGCAATGGGTCTTTCTCTCCTTCCTTATTGTTTCACGTTTCTTCCTCTTCTACTCTCCACAATTCTGTTTTTGGCTTCTAAAAATCAGAATTGTTCCAAAACCAAACAATCCTTAAGACTTAGATAGAATGCAAAGACTAAAGTATCCCCCAACTAAACTTTATTTACCATAATGCCACTTGATTCCATCTCAACTAAATGAAATTCCTATCATTTAATCTCTTAATGAAAAATTAGAATATTACATTCTCCCCCCTTAAATAGAATTCGTCCTCGAATTCGAAAACTTACCAGAATAAGTGAGGATACAACTCCCGCATCTCTGATTCGAGCTCCCAAGTCGCTTCGTCAGGACGCGACTCTTCCCACAACACCTTCACAAGAGGTATCTCTTTGCTTCTCAACGACTTGCAAGCATGCTCCAAGATACGACAAGGTCTCGGTTTGAAAGAAAGATCTGGCTCTACTTCAATCGTATCTGGTAGGATAGGATGAAATGAATCAGGCACAAACTTCCGCAACTGAGATACATGGAAAACGTCATGCAGCCCGGACAATGAAGGAGGCAACGCTAACTGGTATGCGACTTCACCTATCCGTCTCATGATTTGATAAGGTCCTACGTATCTCGGGCTAAGCTTGCGCGTCTTAAACGCTCCTTTCAACCTCAACCTCGGAGTCACCTTCAAGAAAACATTATCTCCTACATCAAACTCCAACGGTCTCTTGAATTATCTCGGATCCAAGGATTCCCTTCTGTTGCACCCCAAAATTTGCCCACTTATTTATACCCAATTGGCTTTCATGTCACATTCATATGCATACCTCACGTAGGTCATTCATTCAATACATTTCATTCATATCATTGTTACTGTTCGAGAAAATTGATGGAAAAGAGCTTCTGTATGGGAAATATCTTGGTTCAAAAGAGAAGTTTGAAAGTCTGATTATATGACCTCATTTTCATTGAAGTCCTCCTAAAATCAAGGCTCCATCCTCTCCAAGGCAAAGTTCTGATTAAAAGATACAAGCTTCAGATTCATCAGGATCGCCCATAATAGGGTTTTGACCAAAGTCAACCTTGTTGACTTTTTGGTCAAAATATAATCAGAAGATGATTCTAAATGCAGACTGTGGTTGTCCTGTTCATGGGAGCTTCTCTGGTTGAAAATTGGTTGAGAATTGGGTCAGGAAATGATTAATCGGGAAATTCATCTGGAATCAGAAAAATCAGGAGATGTTGACTTTTTAGTCAAAATCAGAGTCAACTGGCTAATGTTGACTTTTGGTGGAAAATTGGTCAAAGAAAGTCAAAGAAATAAATAAAATCAAGAAATCGTTGAGATTGCCATTTTGGGAAAGTTGGTTAAATTGGGAAATTTCTAAAAATGGCAAGTTTAACACTTAGAAAAATATTTGAGGTTTGAAAAATGGTTATAAGGCTGACTTCAGGACCAATTTACACGTGGTAAAAGTCTTCATTTCAAGACAAGGTTAACATCAAAAGTGTTTAAATCACAGCTCTCTACAAATTTGTAGTTGGAAGTTTTTCCATTTGAAGTTTAGATCAAGAGTTATAGAGGTTTGAAGATTGAAGAAATTAATTTGTGCAAGTCAAGGGGCTGGGCAAGATTTCTAAGTCACGGGAAGCATTTTCACAAGTACGTGGCGTGCCATTTTTGAACTTGATTATAAGGGGCTACAAATATCCATTTGACTCAAGTTTAAAATCAAAATACTCTCCTCCATGCACTCTACCCAATGAGCTAAGAACCACGGGAATTGGAAGTGTAACGAATGAATTAGGAGGATTCGAAGTGGTGGTCTCGCAAAGTTATTTCGTGACAGGCGGCAGGGCAAAAATATAAGGCACATGCGAGGCATTCTGTCAAACATGTGGCATGCCGAATCTAAAGCAAATTTTAGAGAAACGTGGGGATTCTTTTGGGCTACTTATAGTGTGAACATGTTATAGCCTATGTCCTCTACCCAACGAGACAAAAATCATGGAAGTCGGGTATGTGTGGAGCCAGATACAAGTCACAAAAGTAGCGCCCTAGCCAAGGCGGATGTTGACAAGGGCACGGTCATAACCCCAGGGCACGCGCGCAGGACCTTGGTTGTGATGACACCAGGAGTTCATAGCTATTTTTCTCACACTCATAAGCGTTTTCTCAAGACACTTTCAACATCAAATTTTCTCAGTTCCATACCCTCTCTATATTGATCATAAGTTTGAAGCCAATGGTGACTCATGGCTAGAGATATAAACTCATAATGTTGGCACCACGGGTAACTTGTGTTGAGAATGTATCAGGCCAAGCATTTCTCTTGCAGCATGCATGCGTGTAGTATGTAGTGTCTACCATCAGTTTTTACTCGAAACAACCATGCATTATGCTGCAACGTGAAAGGCATGCAAAGAACATACCACAAATACACATTACTTGTTCACTAAGTGTTGAAAGACAAAGTTACGCTACATCAGCCACACCATAATACAATACACACTATATAATTCCAAACCCTTCACCAAGTGTTGACATTTCATTTTTTTCAGATTTTTCTTCTCACTCACTTTTCCATTTCTCTCTTGACGCTCTCTCTTTTTCTCTCACCACTTCACTCTTCTCTCTAGATTCTTATCTCAACCACCGTAACAGAAACCGAACTCAGCTCCTCCATAACAAATCAATCCCCGACACTCTCTATAGATTTCCATCATCAAGACCATACATTACTGCTATAGCATCAACATCATCATCTCCATGGCGTCATCAGGGATTGGGTTAGGAATTAGACCACCATGTTTTCAAGTGTTTGTTGCATTTGTATGGAATTTGTGGATTCTTGAATTCAATTTCGTTTTCGCTAAGATGATGATTGTTTGAATGCTTGAGTCACACTTTTGTCTCCTATGGTCGACTGTGAGTGCATTGGTATGTTTAGATTGAGCTTTGGTGAATTTAGTTCATGTTAGGGTTTTAGTGTTGCTTTCAGTTTTAGAGTTAGAATGAGAGATGAGGAAAACGAGCACCGGATCCGCGCTCAGAGCGAAATTCCGAGTGCAATGGTGGTGCTTTTGTGCGTTTCTGGATTTGAGCAGGCGGCGGCCACCGCGGGCTTCGCCGGAGAAGATGACCGGAGCTTAGCTCCGGCGTCTGAACGTTAACTACCTTTATATTCCGCTGCGCCGCGTGTCTTCACTCCATTGGCTATTTTCCCATCAGCTTGTTTTTTTGTCTTCATTCACATGATTAGCAAGCGTGGTGTTGTGTTTTGATTGGGTGAAGCCCCTTTTGTCTTTTAGTGACTTAAAACTCAGACTTGACCTATTGATATCATGTTCATTTAATTACTGATACAATAGCACTATAGTGTAAATATGTTTGCATGTTGAATAATAAAATGAGAAAATAATAAAAATGAAAGTAGTGTAGGATGTTTCAATGTGGGCCACGAGATTGTTCTATTAACCTGGGCTTAGCGTTTTCGCTCTTCACACCCCCGTTATCAGGCCCAGCTTCTACTTATAATTAGAAATTAGTTCATCTCTGCTTTACTGACACACCCCCTGGCTGACAGATTTTGAGAATTATTAGAAATTGTTTCTTCTCTAATTTTTGACTTGTAATTCAATTTCCAGTGGAATAAAAATCAATAAAAATATGTGTTAGATACTTCTATGTGTGTAAATAATTGTAGTATTTTTTATAGATTTTTAGAAATTAGTTTGATATTTTTAATAAATCATTTACTTTGGTATGTTCATGTTTCTCTTGGTTTTGATAGGTTTTGCAAATTAATTTCGTTTAGTACCTTAGGATCAGAATTTAATCACCAATTTTTGTATGGCTATTGTAGACTAATCCATGATATTGTGTGTAAAAAATGAATTCCTAATTCTTTGTTTTGATTGGTATTTGGTTAGTTTCGTTTAACTCGATTAACATGCGTTTCTAATAGATACTTGTGACGTTTGTGCCCTCAAATTGAAATGCGTCCGCGTAATAATGTTGGTACCTTTTGCACATATAATTAGGGATGCTTAGAGGTCCTTGGACCTGGAGTTGGGTTTCTAAGTCATGTTTTCTTATTTTACTTGATTTTTCTTTCTTACATGTAAATAACTTACCTTTGGTTAACAATTGTGCCATAACTTGTCTAAATGACCTATAATTTTGTATGAAACTTTGTGACTTGATTCCATGATTGTTTAGACACCTATTAGAGGTCATTAGCTACTGACTTCCATCATTTGATTACATCTTTCTAACTTCACTCCTAATTTGAATTCTATTAACTAGTTTTGACCTAGTTTTGTATAGTTTTGTTAGAACTTTGTTTGTTTCAAGTTAATTGACTAACATAGATTGGTATAAGGCCTTGGACATATAAATGAACTAATACCTACTGACTTTAAGCTTTGTTCATGTTTTCATTTCATTTTTGTTTTGATTAATGGATGTTTGTTCGATGTTTGTTCACTAATCGTTAAGTAACGATTTAGGCGATACTTTGGTAACTTCTTGCGAATATTTTCGTGTGATGTCATGATGCTTTTGTGTTTGATTTAGGACACTTATTTCCTTGGTTTGCTACTGCCCTAGGGCTCTCTTCTCATGTTGTTGGAGTTGTAACTCCATTCTTTTGCCATGTTCCCTTAGACTCTTCCTTCTTTGTTAAGAGGAATTGAGATAGGTTAGGATAGTTATCCTTGACCTTAGGGCCATTTGTGGAATAGAATAACTTAGATTAGAGAATAGGTTAGTTCCCCTTTGTTCATTCTTTTTCTTTTTCAACATTAAAACACTAATAAATAAAGATGCGAATCGCATTAAGAAAGTGATAGAGAAATGAGTGGGATTCATTCCCTAATCTGTTTCTCAATCACTTAGTGGCATAGAAAAGAGTGGGATTTATTCCCTAATCTGTTTCTCGGTCACTACTTAATGGGAGAGAAATGAGTGGGATTCATTCCCTGATCTGTTTCTCGAACATTAATTAATGGGATAGAAATGAGTGGGATTCATTCCCTAATCTGTTTCTTGAACATTATATAATGGGATAGAAGTGAGTGGGATTCATTCCCTAATCTGCTTCTCGATCATTATACATTTTATGTGATTCTAATCGCAAATAAATTCCCCTTAAAAAATACCCAACCAAAAACATTTAAAACACTTAATAAAGGCTCAAATTAAAACAAAGTAATGAAGTGGTGCGAAACCTTGTATTGGGTTTTGTTCATCATGTAATTACATAAAAAACACAAACCCAAGTTCACTCTTTTGCCTTGTTAGGCGCTTAAGAACAAGTTAAGTCCTTTCCAAAACTAGGCGTATAAGTCTCCAAAGGTCGAGCATCGTGGATTGTGACCTTAACCTCTGTTCAACTAAAAAACACAAAACAAATGGAAACTATTGAGCCGAACTACGGTCGCTCTGATTCCTGAAAAGGATACGTAGGCATTGGGTCGCGGGGCCTAAGCGAGCACACTTGTAAATAATTCCTTCTTTTCCCCGTATTTCTTTTGCATTCATTCGCATTTAGGTTTTAGACATAGATACACCCTTTAGATAGAAACAAACATAGGTGGATACCATCGAGTACGATGGGCGCGAGGGGTGCTAGCACCTTCCCCTTGCGTAACCGACTCCCGTACCCTGTTCTCTGGTCGAAAGACCTTGTTCTTGTTCTGAGTTAGGTTATCTGGTATTCCTTTCCCTTTTGGGATAAATATATTAGTGGCGACTCTGATCCCATTTTTCGCGGTAGCGACAACTGGCGACTCTGCTGGGGACGTTGCTAGACCTGTGCTGGTCCGTTCTTAGCGAGTCGATCCTAGCCTCTGTTTGTTTGTTTATTGGGTGTTTCTTTGTTTGTTTGCTTATATGTTTACATGTTGTATATATGCTTGCGCATCATGTTTATTTTCCGCTTGCATAACATGCATCTGGACTATATTATGGGTCCCCGTGGGGACCACATATTTTTCTGCTTTGTTTTGCAGGTTGGGTGGGATGTTCTATGAGGTAAAAGGCCCAATACCCGGGCCAGAGTTGACACATAGGATACCTAGGATAGAGTGGATAGTCATGACGCCAACAGAATGTCAGGTTCTGTTGATTGCGATCATGAGACCCACGACCAGGCGAGACTCGAATGGGATACCGTTGTTGGCATGTATTTGCAACAATGATGGTGTTTCAGGAGAGTTGTTAACACTGGAGACCTTTTGACCTACCTTGACCTAGATTCACCTGTGAGTGGGGTGGGATATACATGACAGGTACCGTTGGTGACTATTCATATTCTGTTGGTGACTATTGGTTCTCCTGGTATTCAAAAAGGTGTCGGACCTTTGATCTCATGACATCTGACCTATATCAGTTATTCAGAGGATTGTACAGTGGTTACTAAGGTTATATGGACCTTGATCCCATGTTTTGCATTGCATAACATTATCACTCTATCCACTTCATTTGTGGGGGATTCTAAAGTCTATTTCCAAAAAAAGGGGAAACGGAAAAAGTAGAAAAACATAAAAGATGGAAAAGAAAAAAGAAAAGATACTATATGCAAAAAAAAGGGAGAATAAAAGAGAAATAAAAGTTGATGAAAAGACTTTAGGATCCCTTAGAAATGAAACATGCATTCATACTATCATGCATTTCATGGTTCTATCAGAAGCTTATGGGGGCCTTTTCCATTCAAATTCTGACTTTAACAACGAAATCTGACTTCTCACCGTTATGTGCTCGAAAGTTGGTATTGGAATGACTCCGTGAGGTTTCTGACTGAGATGAGAACAGAAATGGGGATTAACATGAATCAGTGTATGGAGGTTATTCAAGCCTTTTCTCTTTGACAAGAAGAATTGAGACAGGTTCCTTAGAGGCCAAATGCGAATGTTAATCTCATCCCTGTCGCGGGGAAAAATCGTTGTCTTTCTAAATGAGACACCTGATGCCTTCTTTGGGCTCGAGTGCTCAAAAAATGATTTTTCTTTTGTACGGACCAAACTTTTTATTGTTTCCAAAAGAGGAAAAGGAAAAAAGCTGCAATAACCTTAAAAGTGGGGAGAGATCTTGGGTAAGAGGGTTGGTTATACGAAGGGAAGGTATTAGCACCCAACGTATCTATAGTACTCTATAGGTTTCTTTGTTTTGTTTATTCCATTCTTGTTATGGTGGAGGTTCTTGTGAGAAAGAGGTGGACCTAAGGTGTTTGTTTGATTATGCTCGCAAAGATCATCGCGATCCTCTGCATACATATCCCTTAGAGGGAATCAGAGCATCTGTAGCTCGGGGTCTACGGGTGCTAAGGTTTGAGTGGTTTGAGAGAGAAGTTTTGCTCGCCAAGGATACGACCTTGTGCCTACGTATTCTCAAAGGGATGTTGAGAAAGTCAGAGCAATCGTAGTTCCCACTTATGCTAGTGGAAGCAAAGGAAAAGAGACAAATGTCATCTAAATGTTCGATGTATCTAATCTATATCATCACATACATCTGTTTGATTTTTTGTTTGAAAATCTTTTCATTATAAGCCCGGGGCCATGCCACTTAGGGTGCTTAGAATGATAAAGATGTTTTTGTTGTTTAACCAGCCTTGTGGCAAAAGTTTCAATGAAGTCAGCCTTGTGACAAAAACTTTGATTAATCAGCTAGCCTTGTGGCAAAAGTTTCAATGAAGTCAGCCTTGTGACAAAAACTTTGATTAATCAGCCAGTACGGTGGCAAAACGGTTTGATTGATTAGCCAGCCTTGTGGCAAAAAAAGTAATTTGATTGATTAGCCAGCCTTGTGGCAAAAAAGTTTGATTGATTGATTGTTTGTGATGATATAGATGAGATACTCCTATCATAGAGATGATAAATGTCTAATCTCCTAGGGTATTTGTTTTGGATATTGGGGATGCTTATAAGAAGCCCGTGGGTCCTTGTACGAAGCCCAAGAGGAGGCTATTCGAGGGTCCTTGCATTGTAAGCCCAAGAGGAGGCTATGGGAGGGACAATCCAGGGTCCTTGCATTGTAAGCCCAAGAGGAGGCTATGGGAGGGTCACTCGTTTGTACAAAGCCCAAGGGGAGGCATGGTATAGTTGGTTTGAGCTCTTAGAGCGATTTCACCGGGAAACCATACTCTATGTCCTAACCTAAACTAGGGAGATTCTTTGCACGAAGCCCAATAGGAGGCTATGGGGAACCTAGTGTTGTACTAAGTTGAATAAGCATATATAACACAATCACAAGTATGAACAAGTACGAACAAACATGAACAAGTACATGAACAAATATGAACAGTTATACATATATGACAAAGTGTGTGTATATAATGGAGTTTATGAAGGAAATATACCTGTGAGCATGATCCATTTGTATACACGGGGCTCGGGACTTATACTCGAGGAGAGGTCCATTTGAGTTTATTCAAAGCTATGTAAACAGGTATTGACAAAGGGGCTTGGGACTTATACCTACATGGAGGCCCATGGTATTTTTGGGAAGATTTAAAGAAAACCTTCATTTTTTGTTTTTGTATTCAAAGTTAAAAAAACAGATTGAGATATGTACAAAAATGTATGTGTACAATGAAATACCTAATTTCATGTACAGGAATGGGTATGTACAAAAGGGGCTGTGGACTTATACCTACATGGAGGCCCATGGTATTTTTATAAAACATGGTTGATTGTTTATTTACAGACGCGTTGTTTGAAAAAACTGTTTGAAAGTTTGTTTTGAAAGAAGTTTATTTTTTAAAGAAAAAAAAACTGTATAAAAGGAAAAAGGAGTGGGTCTTATACTCTCTAATATTCGAGAGGCCCCACATCGTTTTGAAAATCAATTGATCAATAGTTTTAAAAAGAAATGGTTTATCGTTTCTTGAAAAGAATCGCGATCGCTTGTTTTAAAATGGTTTGAATTTTGAAAGGAGTCAAATTAATCAAGATAAACAAAAAAGATTATCTTCAATTAACACTTAGATGATCAGGGTTTGCTCAAAAAAATATTTACAAGTGATTAAGTTTGAAAATCAAATGAAAAATAATATTTAAAAGTATTAAAAATACTTAAAAACAAGTCATTTTAAACTTATTTAAAAATGTATCAAATAAATATTTTTTGATGATCTTTTTTGATATTCTTAAAATATATGTGTTAAACAAGAAGTGTGTAAAAAATGAATGAAAAATGAATTAATTTGATGTGTTAAATAATTAATTAAAGTTGTGTGAAAAAAAAGAAAGAAAAATAGTGTTAAAAAAAATGGTTTGTCTTCACAAGGGTTTGAACCCACGCCCTTATACTTACCAGCCAAAACAACAACCAACTGAGCTGCGCGTGCAGCTTGTTATTCACACGCGTCCATTCAATTATATTTTAAAACAAATATTTGAAAACTTTGAACAAAATCTGGCGCCAAGAACACACCCTAACTGGATTTTGAAATTCTTTGAAACTGAACCAAATTGATCAAGTGAAGGGTCTATCTTGCTCGGTTTTGGACGAGGAACATGATGGTAGCGTTTTATTTCATTTATTTTAACTCTAAGGCTATCAATTTTCTGATGAACACGAAGAACCCTAATATGACAAATCATTGTGAAATCGTGTATGATCATGATATGATGCAATTGATTGAGGGTTAATGATCCTCATAGGTGCAGAAACAAGATGGTATATCAATATTTCATTTATGATGCGTGCATGATAGAGTTTGAAGTTCATGAGCACTTACCTCAAAAACTGCCAAACTGAGAATTGAATTCTGCAAATGAGGAGTTCCAGTTGTTGTTTCTTGATCTGGACAGCATCAGTGGACCTTATGGAAGGTGTTTGGATGCCTGGAATGAATTGAAAACCCCTGGACCAGTTGGTGATGCCCGATCTGCAGTAGGACTCAAGTGAGGATCAAGCTTGATGATTTTGGTGTTTCAGATCATGGATGATGGTTGGAATAGTTCATATATGGTACATGGATGGTGTCTGGATGGTTAGATTGGACATAATTGAGCTTGAATGAAAATTGGCATGATAAGGCTTATGTTATGCATATTTGAGAGGTGAGGTAGTGATTCTGAGTTCTTGGTGTTTTTGGGGTGTATGGATGGTTCAAACACATCACATTTGATGTTTATGAGATGTTAGAACCCTCACTTTGCTCAGAAATTGCAAGAGATGGAAATTGCAATTCTTCCTCTTTGAAACTCATGAAACTTGCAATTCAAGAAAGAAGAGAGAAAACCTATAATTGTGAGGTTTTGGTGTGAATTGAAGAGTGGAAATGACCTCTATTTATAGGCCATGAGTTCTGAATGCAGAGCCCTTGCAAGTTGATCAAGAAGTGATGATTTGGCTTAAGAGATAAAATGGAATCTTTCACATTAAATGCAAATGGTTAAAAGTGACTTAACCATGGTTATTTTGCCAAGCTTCTTATCTCTTCCATTCTGATCTTCAAATCAGAAAATATCTTCAATCATTGCATCTATGCATCATTACTTGGATCATTTGGCAAAATGGTTCATAACTTTGGCAAAATGACTTGAAATTTCAAGTGAAAAGTTCACTAATGTCAAAATTCAAAACCATAGCTACACTCCATATTTTTTCATGCTCTTGGACATTTTGGAAAGCTCATATTACATACTTCAAAACCCTAGTTGAAAGTTTCTTCAAGATCTTTAAGGAAGTGGGTGAAAAAGACCCATGAACTTTGAAGAAAGTGAGATTTTAAGTGCATTTTTCAAAAGATGCCAACTTTGAAGCTCCATATCTCTTAAATGGTTGATCTTATGGAAAAAAATTATATGTGTCAAAGTTGTTTATTGGATCAAAATCTACAACTTTCATGTTGGAAGTTTTTTTCAGTTTGTAGGTGAAATTTTGAGTTATTCCCTTCCAAAGTTTGGAAAAAACCATTGAAAAACAGAAAATTTTTCCAAGTATAAAAGTCAAACTTTGACTTTTTGATTCTTGATTGATTTTCTTGATTTTTCTTGATCAATTGACTTCATATATCATATATTGATGATTCAAAACTTCAAAAGTCATGGTTGACCAAAATCCCCCAAAAGTCAATGGTGATCTTGTACAGTTGACTTTTTCAGACGAATAGCGTTTCTGGAGATTTCAAATGAAACAGGCTATCCTCATCAAATGAATGGTATGAATGGATCACATTGAAGCATTAGAGGATATTGAGCCATGGTTTGAGTTGTGGCACCATGTCCTGATTAAAAAGTCAGTTATTCAGTGAATTAGGTCAAAAACCCTAATTGTCGACCTGATGAATTTGATGACTGTAGATCTTGAATTGAGACATAATTTCCATTGTATATTGTCATAGGTATTATTTGAAGATGATTGAAACCTTTGATTGACTTCCTGGGGATTTTTAGGGTTTCCCAAATGTGATCCCTGATTTCAGTCCCTGATAGTTCAAAAACCCTAATTCTGATGACTTGAAATTTCATTGTTGATCAATCCTTGTGTAGGAGATGTCTTGAGCCAATGGATTAGGTCAAAATGATGCACTTGGGGTCTTGAGGTCATGTCCCAAGTCATTAGATCAAATTCTGAGCAAAAGTCAGGAGTATGCTATCTTCAGTCAAAACCCTAACTTGGTTAGTTCAGAGCCTTTGAGATTGTTGAAATGAATCTCTGAGGACCAAATGTTGATTGTTGATGAAGATGATTCATTTGAGATGAAGGGAGAACAAAACCCTAATTGATTGTTACTTGTACTGATGAGTGATTTCCTGATTAAATCCTGCTGAGTCACAAGTAGCAAACACAAGCTATGCAATTTTGTTAGAGATGCAAATGATGCATATGCAATGATATGAGGTGGTATCTTAGGTCAAAAATTGGGGTATGACAGATGCCCCTATTTAAGTCTCTTCAACCTGAGACATGAAGATTGAAAATCTTCATTTTGATAGGGTGGAAGAGACTTAAATATCAGAAGACGCGAATTTTGGACCTAAGATACCAAAATTGCGAATGATGCAAGGATGTCTTTACCGAGGGGATATCAAGAACTGACTCCGCTGGGGAAAAGAGATCTGGAAGGATGTCTCGATCCGTTTTAGGAAGAGAATCCATTTTTCTGTTCGGGAAAGCAAGTGTATGCTTCACCGGGGAATGATAGCTTTGTAATAAAAGCTTACCTATCGACATTATCGACTATCAGCTTGGGGATAGACTTGTTTAATAATGCGAAGGTGGAAGGTGTGAAACTGTATTTCCAACTATCAGCATGGTGATAGACTTGACAAGGTAAAAAGAGTTTCAAAGGTTCGGTTAATATTACCGACTATCAGCCTGGTGATAGACATGTTAAATAATATAACCAGAACAAAAGGTTACCGACTACCAGCCTCGTGATAGTGGTTTTGAAGACATGATCAATTATCAGCCGAGTGATAAAATGATTCTGGAGACTTTGCTAGAGAAATTACTGGTTATTCAGCCTTGTGAACAGTAATAAGGCCCTGATTGTCAAATGGTCTTCACGATTGATTTCCTTGAGAGGAAAAGTCTTTTGGAAGAGACATAAGCTGCTCAGATGATGAGGCTATTGCTTATTGTCTGTTTTTTCACGATTCTATTTGAGGAATCGGAATTTGAATTTTTGGTAAAGACAAGGCTCTATCCATGAATGAACTTGGAAAGAAACAGTCAAACAAGACTTTGTACCCATGAGGAATGTACTCAAATGGGGATTTTCTCCTTTGTTTTGAGAGGAGAAAACTAAAGCAACCTTCTTCCACGAGGAATGATCTCAGTGGGGAACTGGAGAAAGAAGATGTTCTTTCTGCTTATGGGTGACAACCTACTGGAGAGATGACACGCCCATATCTGCTTTGTTTTTTTTCTTTTTCTTTTTTTCTCTTTTCTTTTTTTTCTACTTTTTTTTGGATAGATATATCCTGAAAAATGCAAGAATGCATAAATGATGCAAATATGTATGAATGATGAATGTCATGAATGTAGCATGCACACTGACAATACTGACAGACAGAGGAGTATATACTGGAGAAGGACCGACGTCGCAATACAACCAGATACTTGGCAAATGTTTTTCAACACGTTGTAGATAGCACGGGTGATGAATGGTGTTGCGTGCTTTAAACTTCTCTGGGGAAGATAAGCATCTTTTCTTATTGAGATGAAAGAACCTTTTCACTGGAGATGGAAAATCTTCGTCACTGGGGATAAAAGACCTTCTTCACTGGGGATAGAAGAGCTTCTTCACTGGGGATAGAAGAGCTTCTTTACCTCGAGGGATAATTGCTTCAAGAATACCGTTGTCTCAACAATTTTTCAGGGAGAATCCTTTTGTTCATCCTATGGAGACGACTGTTGATGTTCCTTCCGTTGTTCACAACTCAAAGGAAAATTTCGCTTTTATTTTGAAAAAGAAAAGTGAAGTAAATTCATTTAAAACTTATTTTTCTTTTTTTGTTTCAAAAGTGAATAACACAATTAAAGCGTCATTTTGAAACCGAAAGAAATTAAAGATTGCAAACAAATGGGCACAAGGCTCAAATTTATTTAATAGGATGGTAATCAACTAAAAGCGTGATTCCATAGAGTATTTACAAAAGTTGGAAATGGCAATTATGCGGAAAAGGCTACATTGAAAGCAATAACCACTATTCCCTTACAACTTTGAGTTACAACTGTGCTTGTCACTTCAGATTGGCGATAATTTGATTGAAAATCCTTTGATGAGAAAGACTCCTCAGGTGACGAAGTACGGACTGATGCAGTTACTTTGTCATAAATCCCTAATTTTTGCCTAGATTGCCTTTTCAGGTTTTCAATCTACCAGGATGAATTTTTTCTGTTTATTGTCTCTAATTTTTGCCTGGACCGCCCTTTCGGGTTTTCAGTCCACCGAGACACTCATTTTTGCCTAAGTCGCCCTTTGCGGGTTTTCGACTTACCGAGCTGTTCTTTTGTATTTTTTTAGACAAAGTATTTCTTGACTGCATCAGCATTCACAGGATGTGGGAGTTCATCACCATCCATGGTTACAAGAGTCATGGCGCCGCCAGAAAATGTTCTTTTGACAACATACGGGCCTTCGTAATTAGGAGACCATTTGCCCCTAGAATCTGGTTGAAAAGACAAGATCTTTTTAAGCACGAGGTCGCCTTCTTGAAATTCACGAGGTCGAACCTTTTTGTTGAAAGCTTGTTTCATCCTTGCTTGGTATAACTGTCCATGGCATAGAGCAGTCATACGTTTTTCTTCGATTAAGTTCAACTGATCGTATCTGCTTTGACACCATTCAGCCTCTGATAACTTAGTCTCCATGAGGACTCTCATTGATGGGATTTCAACTTCTACGGGGAGCACATCTTCCTTGTCGTATACTAGAGAAAAGGGAGTTGCCCCTGTTGAAGTACGCACTGAAGTACGGTACCCATGTAAAGCAAATGGCAGCATTTCGTGCCAGTCTTTGTAAGTGACGACCATTTTCTGGACGATCTTCTTAATGTTCTTGTTGGCAGCTTCCACGGCGCCGTTCATTTTTGGTCTGTAAGGAGAAGAGTTATGATGCTCAATCTTGAATTCCTCACATAATTCTTTCATCATCTTGTTGTTCAAGTTCGAACCATTGTCTGTAATGATCTTGCTGGGAACACCATATCGGCAAATGATGTTATTCTTGATAAACCTCACAACCACTTGTCTTGTAACATTGGCGTAAGATGCTGCTTCGACCCATTTGGTGAAGTAATCAATAGCCACCAAGATGAAACGATGACCATTTGAAGCTTTCGGTTCGATCATTCCAATCATGTCAATACCCCACATGGAAAAAGGCCATGGAGATGAGAGAACGTTGAGTAGAGTCGGTGGCACATGGATCTTATCTGCGTAGATCTGGCACTTGTGACATCTCTTCACATGTTTATAACAATCAGATTCCATTGTCAACCAATAGTATCCTGCTCTTAAGATCTTTTTGGACATTGCATGCCCATTTGAATGAGTTCCAAAGGACCCTTCATGCACTTCATGCATTAACATGTCTGCTTCGTGTCTGTCCACGCATCTGAGCAAAACCATGTCGAAATTTCTTTTGTATAGCACATCCCCGTTCAGGAAGAAACTGCCAGAAAGTCTCCTTAGAGTTTTCTTATCTTTGTTTGATGCCCCAAGCGGGTACTCTTGGGTTTGAAGGAAGCGTTTGATGTCGTGGAACCACGGTTTATCATCGATGACTGCTTCAGTTGCAAACACATAGGCGGGCCTTTCAAGGCGCGTGATTCTGACTGTAGGCATATCGTTCCAATGATTGACTTTGAACATAGAAGATAGAGTAGCCAAGGCGTCTGCCATTCGATTCTGATCTCGAGGTATATGATGCAATTCAACCTTGTTGAAGAAAGTCAACAGACGTCTTGCATAATCTCTATAAGGAATCAAGCCAGGGTGGTAAGTTTCCCATTTGTCTTTGATTTGGTTGATCACGAGAGCTGAATCTCCATATATGTCAAGGATTTTGATCCTTAAGTCAATGGCTTCTTCGAGACCCATGATACAAGCTTCATATTCTGCGATGTTGTTGGTGCAATCAAATAGCAATCTGGCGGAGAATGGGATATGAGTACCCTTGGGAGTGATGATGATTGCCCCAATTCCATTGCCAAAAGCGTTTACTGCTCCATCGAAAATTAAGCCCCATCTTGATCCAGGCTCAGGACCTTCTTCAGGTAATGGTTCGTCACAATCTTTCATCTTCAAGTACAAGACATCTTCATCAGGAAAGTCAAACTTGAGAGATTGATATTCATTAATTGGTTGATGTGCCAGGTGATCGGCGAGAATGCTTCCTTTGACCGCTTTTTGAGCACGGTATTCAATGTCATATTCAGATAACAGCATTTGCCATCGGGCAATCCTTCCTGTTAAGGAAGGCTTTTCAAAGACGTACTTGATCGGATCCATTTTGGAGATTAACCAAGTAGTATTGTTGATCATGTATTGGCGGAGATGTTTTGAAGCCCAAGCCAAAGCACAACATGTTTTTTCGAGCATGGAGTAACGAGACTCACAATCTGTGAATTTCTTACTCAAGTAATAGATAGCATGCTCCTTCTTACCGGTTTCATCTTGCTGTCCAAGCATACAACCCATGGATTCTTATAACACAGTAAGGTACATGATTAATGGTCTTCCTTCAACTGGAGGAATCAATATTGGTGGTTCTAACAGGTATTCCTTGATACTGTCGAACGCTTTCTGGCAATCTTCAGTCCATACAACCCCTTGATCTTTGCGGAGAAGCTTGAAAATTGGCCCACAAGTAGCAGTCATTTGAGAGATAAATCTGGAGATATAATTCAATCGTCCGAGAAATCCTCTTACTTGCTTTTCAGTTTTTGGTGCAGGCATCTCTTGAATAGCTCTGACTTTGTCGGGATCTACTTCAATACCTCTTTGGCTGACAATGAACCCCAAGAGTTTTCCAGATCTAACCCCAAAAGTACATTTGTTAGGATTCAAGCGAAGCTGATATTTCCTTAGTCGTTGAAACAACTTCAAAAGGTATTCAATATGTTCTTCTTCTGTGCTGGACTTGGCTATCATGTCGTCCACATAAACTTCAATTTCTTTATGCATCATGTCATGAAAGAGAGTAGTCATTGCCCTTTGGTAAGTTGCGCCGGCATTCTTTAATCCAAACGACATCACTTTGTAGCAAAAGGTACCCCATGGGGTGATGAAAGATGTCTTCTCCATGTCTTCAGGAGCCATCTTGATCTGATTATAACCAGAGAACCCGTCCATGAAGGAAAAGACATTGAACTTAGCAGTGTTATCAACCAACATGTCGATATGTGGTAATGGAAAGTCATCTTTTGGACTGGCCTTGTTTAAGTCACGGTAATCAACACACATTCTGACCTTGCCATCTTTCTTCGGAACTGGCACTATGTTGGCCAACCATTGAGGATACTCAGCGGTGACTAGAAAACCTGCGTCGAGTTGCTTTTGAACTTCCACTTTGATCTTGTTAGCCATATCAGGGTGAGTCCTTCGTAATTTCTGCTTAACTGGCGGACATTCTGGCTTCAATGGCAAGTAATGCTGAACAATATTGGTATCCAACCCAGGCATGTCTTGGTAGGACCAGGCAAACACGTCAACATATTCTTTGAGAAGGTCTGTCAACTTACTCTTGACATCAGCATCAAGCAGCGATCCAATGGTCACTTCTTTTTTGTCTTCTTCAAAACCCAAGTTGATCTTTTCTAAAGGCTCTTTGTGAGGCAGAATGGCTCTTTCCTCGTGCTTAAGTAATCGAGAGATCTCGTCCGGGATCTCCTCTTCTTCCTCTTCTTCGGCTTCGAACACAGGAAACTCAAAGTTGGGAGAGGGCATAGGGTTATTGCATTCAATGGGTTTATCAATAGTAAATCTGCACATGTGATTTATATCTATTTCAGAAAATTTATGAATGCAAGAGTGTATGCAGATTTTTTTTGAGAAAGTTTTTTTTATTATTTTTTTATTTTGGTTTTTTAGGATTACCATTTCCAGAAAAAAGCAAAAATAAAACATATAATGTAGGGAATTCAAAATGACACTTTATTTATGATTCATCTTTGAAACCAAGCCCTAAACACAAACTCATTTGTCTTGGGCAGGACAAAGAGGGAAACTTTTAAAACAAACCCCTATACACAAAGTTATTTGGGCGGAACATTTAAAAGCAAAGCCCTATAAAACATCTCTCTGCTTTGGGCAAGGCAGGAGGTCAAAATAACAGCGAGGTGATTACTTTGAGCGGCGAACAACATTCGGAACGTCGACAGCCTTCCAGTAGCAACGAACTCCTCTGTGTATTATGTATTCAGGAAAATTCTCCTCAGAATTATCTTCAGTATTGACATTGACCGCTGGTCGAGCAGGATTTGAAGGTCCTGGTTTGTCAACCTTGTTCTTTGTAGAGTTGAAACGGTCTTCTTCTACTTCTTGAAGAGCATAAGACGAGTCACAATCTTCAGAATTTTCAGGGTGTTCTTCCCAGTCTTCAGGATGAAGAGACTCATTGTCAGCGAAACTTTCCGAGTCAGTTGCGGGACCATCTTCCCCTTCATCTTCAAAAATGGCATTTATGTGATAATAACCATCTTCAGGATTGTAATCTTGGTAGATGCGTTGAAGCTGAAATCTTCAGTAATTTCAGGCTGCTGAGAAAATTGACAGGGCTGATAGGCCTCTTCTGGTTGACTATTATATTCAAAGGGATCTCCCCATCCAGTTGGTTGGATATTTTCAATCGCAATCTTTGAACTTTCAGGTGCAGTGTATTTCACCATATAATCAAATTTTCCACTGGGTTGTCCCAAGGTGTCCCAGATTTCTGCAGGAACAGGCTCAGTTTCTTTGCCTTTGGATTTCTCCGAAGGAGGATATGGTTCTTCCTGAGATATGTATCCCGAGTCATTGAGATAACATTTCCATTCTTCTTTAGGATCGGGTAAACCTTCTTCGATGCATTCTTCGATAAGGACATTAACCTCTTGAGGAATTGGATTGAGGAACCCTCCACTATGGAACGTTTCTTTGATCGGACGAAGGGTTTCATCCTTCTTGGTGCAGTTTGAGAATGTTGGTGAACATCCGAGACCTGCTCTAGTTTCATTCTTGGTCGGGATCACAACTTGCCCCCAGCCAGTGGTAGTTCCATCTTTCACTACTTTTACTGCCTCTTTGTAAGAAGAGATTGATGCTTTCTTCTTGGAAGATTCGTCTCATTATCGGCACTGATGAAAGAGAAATTGGATAAATGACTCACCATTAAGGCTTGTTCTCCACTTATTGTTACCAACTTTCCATTTGTTACAAACTTTAACTTTTGATGGAGCGTAGAAGTTACTGCCCCTGCTTCATGGATCCATGGTCGTCCTAACAGACAGCTATAAGCAGCTTGAATGTCCATGACCTGGAAAGTGATTTGAAATGTATGTGGACCAATTGTCACGGGAAGGTTGACTTCGCCAATAACAGATTTTCGCGATCCATCAAATGCTTTGACTACTACACCACTGAACTTCATAGGCATTCCTTGGTAAGACAAGCGAGCAAGGGTCGTCTTTGGCATAACATTCAAGGAAGATCCAGTGTCTACCAACACATTGGACAAAGAGTCTGACTGACAGTTCATAGAAATGTGCAAAGCAAGATTGTGATTTTTACCCTCCTCGGGGAGTTCTTCATCACAGAAGCTTAAATTGTTACAAGCTGTTATATTGGCTATTATCCCATCAAAGTGATCAACAGTCACATCATGGTCTATGAAAGCTTGATCTAAGACTCTCATCAGGGCTTCCCTGTGGGCTTCAGAGTTTAAAAGCAATGAAAGTATTGAGATTTTCGAAGGAGTCTGCATAAGCTGATCCACAATTTTGTATTCACTCCTTTTGATAAGCTTCAAAATTTCATCAAAATCTGGATTGACATTGGTTCCACTGGATTGGCCAACATCAGTGTTTGTATTACTGACAGGAGTTTCCTCAGGATTCCCCACTGGTGTATTGACAGGATTTTGTCCGGTTACAGGAGCAACAGGTTGCTTTGAAGGTAGTGGAGTATACACACGTCCACTTCTTGTTACTCGACTCACATCAGCGATGTTTACGACAGATGAGAGAGTTGGTAAAGGAACTTCTTGTCCATTCTTTATCATTGTTGCATTGTAGTTGTATGGAACTGCCTTGTCAGAGTCATAAGGAACAGGTCCAGGTAGACAAATGATCAAAGGAGCAACAGGAACCCTTGGCTTGTTGTAAGTAACTTCTATGCGCTCGGGCATGTTGAAATGAGGAACGATGACGTTAACTTTAGGCATTTCCGAGTTGATATCTGAGACTAAAAGCTCATGCGGATAACATCCTATCATGTTAACTTCATTCTCATCCCTATTTCTGTAGATCTGAATAGTACCATTATCCAACAGCACTTGGAGATCTCTTCTCACAATCGAACATCCATGAGGATCTACACAACATATGCTACAGGAACCGTATTGATGCTGGCGAAAACTCGGCCCTCGACAGAGAGTGGCGTGCATTTGTACCAAATCGGCTCTTGAGTAATTGATATTATAGACTCGGTATGGACCAGGACATCCATACACCATGTTTACAACATGCCCTCCATGATTGGGCAGCGGATTTGCTTGCACATTTGGATTCAAATTTCTGAATGAGAGGAGATTAGATTTAACCAACCTCTGAACTTCATATTTCAAAGCTATGCAATGCTCAAGATCATGGCCAGGTGCTCCTTGATGATAAGGGCATGAGACCTCTGCTTTGTACCACCATGGGAGTTTCTTAGGTACTGGTGGTGGTGCTCTAGTTTGAACGAGACCTTTTTCAACCAACGCAGGGTACAATTCTGTGTAGGTCATTGGAATCGGATCGAACTGTGGAGCTCTTTGCACACGATTCTGATTATTGTTGAACTGCTGAGCCTGTTGTCGAGGCTGTTGTTGTTGAAACTGCGGGGTAAATCCCGGATTTGGTGCTGTATTAACGACTGGCGCAATAGCAGCAATCTGTTGTCGACGATTGATGTTTCCTCTTGGCTTCCCTTGGGACACCATGTCAACACTTTGTTCTTTCTTCTTTGGGAAACCACTTCCGAACTTTTTGGTTCCACTCGAAGATCCACCTTCTTTAGTCAGACGTCCGGTTCGGACTCCTTCTTCTAGACGCATCCCCATGTTTACCATTTCGGTGAAATCACTTGGAGCACTAGCAATCATGCGTTCATAATAAAACGGACTGAGAGTATTCAAGAAGATCTTTGTCATCTCTTTCTCTTTTAACGGTGGATTAATCTGAGCAGCAGTTTCTCTCCATCGTTGGGCATACTCTTTGAAAGCTTCATGATCTTTCTGAGCCATGGACCGAAGCTGATCTATGTCAGGAGCCATATCCGAGTTATACTTGTATTGTCGGACAAAGGCCTCACCTAGGTCATTGAATGTTCGAATATTAGTGCTATCCAAGCCTGTGTACCATTTTAGTGCGGCACCAGTCAAACTGTCTTGAAAGTAATGGATGAGCAACTGATGATTATCTGCATAAGTAGACATCTTTCTGGCATACATCACAAGATGGCTTTGTGGACAAGAACTACCTTTGTACTTCTCAAAGTCAGGGACCTTGAACTTAGCCGGTATTTGTACACTGGGAACCAAACATAGCTCCTGGGCATTCTTTCCAAACAAATCTTTCCCACGAATAGCCTTGACTTCCAGTTGAATCTTGTTGAACTGTTCTTGGAGATCTTCCACAAGATTACGCGGATTTGTGCTATCACCTTGATCATGATAAATCTCATTGCCATCATAAGGAACAGTGTGAACCGTAGGGGTCGGAACTGTCATAGTGGGTTGAGAAAGTGCCATAGTGACTTGGGAAAAAGTTACCCCTGAATGTGGAATAAACGCCGAACCTTGTGCAGCAGGCGCTTCAGTTGTAGCTGTTTGAACCCCAGAGAAATTATGGCGGAAACCTGTACCAAAGCTGAAAGGCGGGCCCCAACCTTCTGGCATAGAGAAAGATGGAATACTGAATGCAACTGTAGAAACTGGAGTAGTGACTTCAGATGTTACCGCTGCTTGACTGTTGGGTGGCGGCGGCTGATTCTGTGCGGCCATCAAGGAGTCAACCAGAGTAGTGAGACTTTCCAACTTTTCCTGAAGGGTGGTCACTATACCACGAAGCTCAATATTCTCTTGTTCAGAGTGTTCCATTACTCTTCTTCTACTCGAACGAGTATTGTATCTGTGATCTGATTGCGAACGCGGTCGAGAAACTTTGAGACGCGACAGCTTGACGATCTAATGGAGAAAGGTCCAAAAGATGAGACTTTATACAACAGACTCGATATGCAGAATGATGTATGCAAAGAGAAATTTATGATTTTTCCAAACATTTTAAAGATTATTTCCTTGCAAACATTTGAACACAAACAATTCTTTTATTGAAATAATGGGAAATGTTACAACATTGGAGCGTAGCTCCTTACAGAATCAAATGAGACATGAAAATCTAAACAAATCCTAAACATCTTCATCAGACGAAGAACCAAATGCATTGTGCAGCTTGAGCTTCATGATTTCTTTCCCATAGTAAGCTTTCAACTCGGCCTTTTCAGCTCCCAGCTTGTCAACCACATTCTTCCAATTGTCAGGTATCGGAGCGTTGCTTGTTGAGCCTTCAAGCTTTTTCTCGCTTTCCTTGATGTATCTTCTGATTGCGGCATCTTTCCGACGAATCTTCTCATCTTTGTTCATGAGCCATCCATCCTGATAATAGAGAGTTTCTTCATGTTCTTTCACTTGTTTCTTCAACTTTCTATTTTCCACATCAGTTCTTCGAAACTTTTCTTTCCAAGCGTCTTTTTCTATCCTCATCTTGGTCAAAGTGTCTTGGTATTCCTCCATAGCGGGAATGTTGGGTCGTTGAGGTACCACAGGGAACATGGGTTTTTCATAATCATAAGGCATTTGAAACTCCCTTGCTCTTTTCTTTACCCAACAGATGTAGGCGTTCGTAGCGATATAGTTCCTTATCTCACCTTTTTCTTTCCATCGGATGTCGTACCAGGCTTTCACCATTTTTGTTTTCAACCCTTGAGGATCATTTCCTTCCTGATAGAAGTAGCTTTCCACTGTAGGGCCAATGGGTTTAGTTGAATTTGCATACCCGAGTTGTCGTCGGGCTAGGACCGGATTGTAGTTAATTCCTCCTTGTGTACCAATGAGGGGTACGTTGGCGAATTCTCCACAACTTTCAATGGTTTCTGTACCGCAGCGAGCCAAGGTATACCACTGAATATCATTATTAGTAAGAGACATAAGTCTTTGAGACCAACGTAAACCTTCCCGGTTTTCCGTGAAAATGGGAGACTTAGGTAAGTGTGAAACAATCCATTTAAACAACAGAGGTGCACAACATACAATAATTCCACCACCTTGGTGATTCCTATGATGGACAGAGAAATACATGTCACCAAGCAGAGTCGGAACGGGATTTCCATTCAAAAAGACCTTTATGGCATTGATATCAACAAAGTCGTCGATATTGGGAAACAAAACCAACCCATAGATGAGCAAGGCTAGTACAGCTTCAAAAGCTATCATGCTACCAGTCTCGATGAAATCAAAGGCTTTCTTTATTAGAAACTGTGAAGGCAAACCTGGAAGGTTTCCTTTGGTAGTCCAATTACTCTCTATTTCAGATTTCTTCAAGTGGGTACCTGTTGCAATGACTGGTGACTTAGGAATGGCTTCCAAACCATTGAAAGGTATTTTGTCAGACACAGGAATACCCAAAAGATTGGCATATTCTTCCAAGGTTGGTACCAACTGATAGTCTGGAAAGGTAAAACACCGGTAGACGGGGTCATAAAACTGAACCAGAGTTTTGAGAAGTCCTTCATCAACATGAGTGTTCAAGATAGGCAAAAGCTTTCCATGGCTTTTCCTAAAATCAGAAGGATCTTGTACAAAAGACGCTAACTCTTTCAGTCTTTCCACATTAGGCTCTTTGAAACCGTACCTCTTGGTATGCCTTTTTACCCACTCCATAACCTAGTCCTATAATGTTTGCAAAGAAAATTCTCTAATTGTTTGGAAAAAATCATGTTTTTATGGAAAAAGATTTTTTTTATTTTTTATGGATGTATGAATGCATGGATGCATGGATGCCACATATTCAAACATGGTAAAGCGAACATGGTAACGCAAACATGGTACTGTAAACATGGCAACACAAACATGGTAACACAAACATGGTACACACAGGTTCAAAGGTCCAGCGTCACGAGCATGAGGTCAGAGAACCAAACATGGGATAGTTCTAGTTAATCACCTGTACAATATGTTCTACTGATACGTCAGAGTCTACATTTTTCTTTCGGATATTACCGGCTTTCCACAATTAAACTCATGAGCCAGCAATATTCTCAAGAAAAACTCGTCTGAGTGTGGTTCTCCGCATGACAACTAATCCAAGTCTTCACCTGAATAGTTTCTGCACCACAACCTAATAAGGCCAGGATGGGTTGGGGTTCTACAGCCAACTCAGCTTCTACAGTTCAATGAAAGCAATAATGTCTTTGCAATTAACTCGCTAAACATATATTACAAACAAGGAACCTCCACTGAGCGGAAGGATTCTCACGTGCGCCTGCACATGACTATACCCTCCACCTAATTCTTATATGTACTTAATCCGGGTTAGCATTTGTCCATAATGTATCACTTGTAACAGAACCACACAAGTAACAGAACCAGAACCACACATATAACAAAAAATGAAATGAAAAATAAAGCAAATAGAATTAACCCTTCCTTTGGAAACAATAAAAAGATGGTCCCCAGTGAAGTCGCCATTTTTCTGTCGCGGGGAAAAATCGTTGTCTTTCTAAATGAGACACCTGATGCCTTCTTTGGGCTCGAGTGCTCAAAAAATGATTTTTCTTTTGTACGGACCAAAATTTTTATTGTTTCCAAAAGAGGAAAAGGAAAAAAGCTGCAATAACCTTAAAAGTGGGGAGAGATCTTGGGTAAGAGGGTTGGTTATACGAAAGGAAGGTATTAGCACCCAACGTATCTATAGTACTCTATAGGTTTCTTTGTTTTGTTTATTCCATTCTTGTTATGGTGGAGGTTCTTGTGAGAAAGAGGTGGGACCTAAGGTGTTTGTTTGATTATGCTCGCAAAGATCATCGCGATCCTCTGCATACATATCCCTTAGAGGGAATCAGAGCATCTGTAGCTCGGGGTCTACGGGTGCTAAGGTTTGAGTGGTTTGAGAGAGAAGTTTTGCTCGCCAAGGATACGAACTTGTGCCTACGTATTCTCAAAGGGATGTTGAGAAAGTCAGAGCAATCGTAGTTCCCACTTATGCTAGTGGAAGCAAAGGAAAAGAGACAAATGTCATCTAAATGTTCGATGTATCTAATCTATATCATCACATACATCTGTTTGATTTTTTGTTTGAAAATCTTTTCATTATAAGCCCGGGGCCATGCCACTTAGGGTGCTTAGAATGATAAAGATGTTTTTGTTGTTTAACCAGCCTTGTGGCAAAAGTTTCAATGAAGTCAGCCTTGTGACAAAAACTTTGATTAATCAGCTAGCCTTGTGGCAAAAGTTTCAATGAAGTCAGCCTTGTGACAAAAACTTTGATTAATCAGCCAGTACGGTGGCAAAACGGTTTGATTGATTAGCCAGCCTTGTGGCAAAAAAAGTAATTTGATTGATTAGCCAGCCTTGTGGCAAAAAAGTTTGATTGATTGATTGTTTGTGATGATATAGATGAGATACTCCTATCATAGAGATGATAAATGTCTAATCTCCTAGGGTATTTGTTTTGGATATTGGGGATGCTTATAAGAAGCCCGTGGGTCCTTGTACGAAGCCCAAGAGGAGGCTATTCGAGGGTCCTTGCATTGTAAGCCCAAGAGGAGGCTATGGGAGGGACAATCCAGGGTCCTTGCATTGTAAGCCCAAGAGGAGGCTATGGGAGGGTCACTCGTTTGTACAAAGCCCAAGGGGAGGCATGGTATAGTTGGTTTGAGCTCTTAGAGCGATTTCACCGGGAAACCATACTCTATGTCCTAACCTAAACTAGGGAGATTCTTTGCACGAAGCCCAATAGGAGGCTATGGGGAACCTAGTGTTGTACTAAGTTGAATAAGCATATATAACACAATCACAAGTATGAACAAGTACGAACAAACATGAACAAGTACATGAACAAATATGAACAGTTATACATATATGACAAAGTGTGTGTATATAATGGAGTTTATGAAGGAAATATACCTGTGAGCATGATCCATCGGGACTTATACTCGAGGAGAGGTCCATTTGAGTTTATTCAAAGCTATGTAAACAGGTATTGACAAAGGGGCTTGGGACTTATACCTACATGGAGGCCCATGGTATTTTTGGGAAGATTTAAAGAAAACCTTCATTTTTTGTTTTTGTATTCAAAGTTAAAAAAACAGATTGAGATATGTACAAAAATGTATGTGTACAATGAAATATCTAATTTCATGTACAGGAATGGGTATGTACAAAAGGGGCTTGGGACTTATACCTACATGGAGGCCCATGGTATTTTTATAAAACATGGTTGATTGTTTATTTACAGACGCGTTGTTTGAAAAAACTGTTTGAAAGTTTGTGTTGAAAGAAGTTTATTGTTTAAAGAAAAAAAACTGTATAAAAGGAAAAAGGAGTGGGTCTTATACTCTCTAATATTCGAGAGGCCCCACATCGTTTTGAAAATCAATTGATCAATAGTTTTAAAAAGAAATGGTTTATCGTTTCTTGAAAAGAATCGCGATCGCTTGTTTTAAAATGGTTTGAATTTTGAAAGGAGTCAAATTAATCAAGATAAACAAAAAAGATTATCTTCAATTAACACTTAGATGATCAGGGTTTGCTCAAAAAAATATTTACAAGTGATTAAGTTTGAAAATCAAATGAAAAATAATATTTAAAAGTATTAAAAATACTTAAAAACAAGTCATTTTAAACTTATTTAAAAATGTATCAAATAAATAATTTTTGATGATCTTTTTTGATATTCTTAAAATATATGTGTTAAACAAGAAGTGTGTAAAAAATGAATGAAAAATGAATTAAATTGATGTGTTAAATAATTAATTAAAGTTGTGTGAAAAAAAAGAAAGAAAAATAGTGTTAAAAAAATGGTTTGTCTTCACAAGGGTTTGAACCCACGCCCTTATACTTACCAGCCAAAACAACAACCAACTGAGCTGCGCGTGCAGCTTGTTATTCACACGCGTCCATTCAATTATATTTTAAAACAAATATTTGAAAACTTTGAACAAAATCTGGCGCCAAGAACACACCCTAACTGGATTTTGAAATTCTTTGAAACTGAACCAAATTGATCAAGTGAAGGGTCTATCTTGCTCGGTTTTGGACGAGGAACATGATGGTAGCGTTTAATTTCATTTATTTTAACTCTAAGGCTATAAATTTTCTGATGAACACGAAGAACCCTAATATGACAAATCATTGTGAAATCGTGTATGATCATGATATGATGCAATTGATTGAGGGTTAATGATCCTCATAGGTGCAGAAACAAGATGGTATATCAATATTTCATTTATGATGCGTGCATGATAGAGTTTGAAGTTCATGAGCACTTACCTCAAAAATGGCCAAACTGAGAATTGAATTCTGCAAATGAGGAGTTCCAGTTGTTGTTTCTTGATCTGGACAGCATCAGTGGACCTTATGGAAGGTGTTTGGATGCCTGGAATGAATTGAAAACCCCTGGACCAGTTGGTGATGCTCGATCTGCAGTAGGACTCAAGTGAGGATCAAGCTTGATGATTTTGGTGTTTCAGATCATGGATGATGGTTGGAATAGTTCATATATGGTACATGGATGGTGTCTGGATGGTTAGATTGGACAGAATTGAGCTTGAATGAAAATTGGCATGATAAGGCTTATGTTATGCATATTTGAGAAGTGAGGTAGTGATTCTGAGTTCTTGGTGTTTTTGGGGTGTATGGATGGTTCAAACACATCACATTTGATGTTTATGAGATGTTAGAACCCTCACTTTGCTCAGAAATTGCAAGAGATGGAAATTGCAATTCTTCCTCTTTGAAACTCATGAAACTTGCAATTCAAGAAAGAAGAGAGAAAACCTATAATTGTGAGGTTTTGGTGTGAATTGAAGAGTGGAAATGACCTCTATTTATAGGCCATGAGTTCTGAATGCAGAGCCCTTGCAAGTTGATCAAGAAGTGATGATTTGGCTTAAGAGATAAAATGGAATCTTTCACATTAAATGCAAATGGTTAAAAGTGACTTAACCATGGTTATTTTGCCACGCTTCTTATCTCTTCCATTCTGATCTTCAAATCAGAAAATATCTTCAATCATTGCATCTATGCATCATTACTTGGATCATTTGGCAAAATGGTTCATAACTTTGGCAAAATGACTTGAAATTTCAAGTGAAAAGTTCACTAATGTCAAAATTCAAAACCATAGCTACACTCCATATTTTTTCATGCTCTTGGACATTTTGGAAAGCTCATATTACATACTTCAAAACCCTAGTTGAAAGTTTCTTCAAGATCTTTAAGGAAGTGGGTGAAAAAGACCCATGAACTTTGAAGAAAGTGAGATTTTAAGTGCATTTTTCAAAAGATGCCAACTTTGAAGCTCCATATCTCTTAAATGGTTGATCTTATGGAAAAAAATTATATGTGTCAAAGTTGTTTATTGGATCAAAATCTACAACTTTCATGTTGGAAGTTTTTTTCAGTTTGTAGGTGAAATTTTGAGTTATTCCCTTCCAAATTTTGGAAAAAACCATTGAAAAACACTTAGAAAATTTTTCTAAGTATAAAAGTCAAACTTTGACTTTTTGATTCTTGATTGATTTTCTTGATTTTTCTTGATCAATTGACTTCATATATCATATATTGATGATTCAAAACTTCAAAAGTCATGGTTGACCAAAATCCCCCAAAAGTCAATGGTGATCTTGTACAGTTGACTTTTTCAGACGAATAGCGTTTCTGGAGATTTCAAATGAAACAGGCTATCCTCATCAAATTAATGGTATGAATGGATCACATTGAAGCATTAGAGGATATTGAGCCATGGTTTGAGTTGTGGCACCATGTCCTGATTAAAAAGTCAGTTATTCAGTGAATTAGGTCAAAAACCCTAATTGTCGACCTGATGAATTTGATGACTGTAGATCTTGAATTGAGACATAATTTCCATTGTATATTGTCATAGGGATTATTTGAAGATGATTGAAACCTTTGATTGACTTCCTGGGGATTTTTAGGGTTTCCCAAATGTGATCCCTGATTTCAGTCCCTGATAGTTCAAAAACCCTAATTCTGATGACTTGAAATTTCACTGTTGATAAAGCCTTGTGTAGGAGATGTCTTGAGCCAATGGATTAGGTCAAAATGATGCACTTGGGGTCTTGAGGTCATGTCCCAAGTCATTAGATCAAATTCTGAGCAAAAGTCAGGAGTATGCTATCTTCAGTCAAAACCCTAACTTGGTTAGTTCAGAGCCTTTGAGATTGTTGAAATGAATCTCTGAGGACCAAATGTTGATTGTTGATGAAGATGATTCATTTGAGATGAAGGGAGAACAAAACCCTAATTGATTGTTACTTGTACTGATGAGTGATTTCCTGATTAAATCCTGCTGAGTCACAAGTAGCAAACACATGCTATGCAATTTTGTTAGAGATGCAAATGATGCATATGCAATGATATGAGGTGGTATCTTAGGTCAAAAATTGGGGTATGACAACCCCATGAGAAGGTCTTATGAATAAAAATTGTTTAATGTTGAGATTCCTATTCTTGGTAAGGAGAGTTCACATCATTGAAGTCTTCAAGCTTCCGAGTACTGAAAATAACAAAAAGGTTTCACCTCTTGGAGGAATGTTTGGAAGCCATAAAAAGTCGTGACTCCGCTGATTTAGATATTGTTGGTTTGTGCCTAGCGCCTGATGTCAAAAAAAAAAATGCAAGGGTGACTTACTCTCACTCCAAATGGTTTGGATATTGAAGCCAAAGTGGTAATCATCTCTTGTACATATGTGGAAGGTGCTTGGGGCTCCCGACCGAGGGATAAGCAAGACGTATTCTGGTCTTGAGCACTACACCATTTGCATTGCTCGAATCCCTTAAAGCACTACAAATTCTTATGACTTCGTCAGAATATGTTGCCATGTGATAATCAATAGTGTTTTGTAGAGGCATTTCTCATTCTCAAGCTTTTGCTTCATATCATGTGTCATCTCTTCCCGGAATTTTCTTCTCAGTGGCCTTTGGTCGTCAATAAAGAAAGAAAGAATATGAGAAATGAACCGATGTAATTTCAATACCTTGTGCTCAGTTATATCCCTGATTGTTGGCATTTCAGTTGGTGTTTTGGGTCTTCCTCACCACAGATAGTTCTCTTGAGTTTGATGATAATGCAATATTCTTTCAGTCATGATGGTGGTTACTGTTCTAGCATCTATATTTGGGGCTCCCGACCGAGGGATAAGCAAGACGTATTCTTATCTTGAGTATTGCATCATTTGCATTGCTCGAATCCCTAAAGTAAGGCAAAAATGCACCACTCTTGTACGCCTTTGTTGGAATATACTTCTGGGAAGTAATCTGAAGTGTGTGGAAGGAACATATGATAATGCTAAGTGGTTACCATGCTGGGGCACCTAGCCATTCAACTGAAGGTGGTAGGACATTCAAAGGCAGAATTCAAGTCCTCGTTGATTTCGGAATAACCATAATCCACTCCAAGAGGTCCTATGCACAAGTTGAAGTCTCAATGGGGTATCAAAACTGCAAAAGGCATTCGAGAGCAATAAGTCCACACGGAGTCAAGTCTCCTCACCAATGGCATTCATTTAGTTCTTTATTGCATTCTCATTTGTAACGTTTCATTGTTTGTTTAAGCATTGCTAGCATGTAAAAATTTGTTAATTTCTGAATGAAAATCATAATGCATTGTTTATGTTTGTCTTGAAGTAATCCATTCGTTTTCACTCAAAAAAAAAAAGTTTTTGGCATTATGATAGCAACTTTATTAATCTTTTGCTTAGGCAACGAGCGGAGGGAGAATGATGACAATAAAAATGCAAAATCCCTAATTGTGTGTTTTTGAATAAAACCCTGCTGATGATGTACAGGCATTGTTTCAAATCCCCAAACACCGGAGATATAAGGGAAATAGACCCTCGTTAACCCCTTTGAGCCTTGAAGTAGGAGTTTCTTTTCTGATCAGAAAAAACCCTTGTTTTTAACCCTAGGGCAGGGTAGTGTTCATTTAACTTGATCAAGTGTTCAAAACTCATAAAGGGTATGTATCTAAGGATACAACAATGGTTATCCTTCAAAAGGTTGAGGAAAGTCAAAACCGTGATGGTTATCCTTCACCTATCAAAAGGACAGAAGATGACGATACCACAATTGTAATTCTTCATCAATCATGGAATGAGGCAGTCGCAATCACTTCCAACGAATCAAAGACAATGTGAGTTCACACGACTTGTTCAAAAAAAAAAGAGAGCAAAAAAAAAAGCAAAAAAAAAAATGAAAAAAAAACAAGAAAAAATATATAGCAATAAAAAGAAAATGATGGTGAAAGTAAAGCAAGAACAAGGTCGTGTGACAATGAATCAGAAGAATAAAAGGTGAGCGACTGCCATGTCCGAAAAACCTCATTGATTCCTCAACCGTTTCAAAATTCCTTGGGAGGGATGGACACTCATGTTGAGTTAACTGAACTTAGGAGTGGAGAACATCATGAAGAGGGTGGGAACCAAATAATTTTGAGCCTTAAAAATCCTTTGTTTCTGAAAACCGTGAACCTGGCCAAGTTACAACCCTTAAAAGTCCTAATTGAAGTAGGGTTTATTTCGAAGACACACTCCGGAAAGATAGCGTTTAGCTGACTCCCAATGAAGCGTAACACATATCCATGTTGGTATTGTATGCCCGCTTTGCATTTCATTCACAAGAGGTGGCCACCTCATTGCATAAAAAGTTTGTTTTAAACTTCAAGACTAGCATAGGCTTTGCATTAGAATTATCATTCTTAGAATTAACATTCTTTCGCATACAAAACATTTGCTTAAACATCAAGGAAGTTTCCATGATGAGAATTAGCAAAGAGATTAATCATGTCAAAGTAAAGAGACTTGAGAACTTCGTAGATTAAAAGGCAATCACTTCAGAGACTGATATCAAGAGGCATGTTGCCTGAAGACTCCATTGAGCGCAATAAAGTTTCTTCCATAGTTTGGGATCTTAAGGGATGTAAAACTCGAGGATTCTGATAGGATGTACATAATCAGGGGCAGTCACGACGAGGAATCTCTCTCGTGAGTTCAACCTATCTGGGGCAAGCAAATCAAGGTGTGACATCTCAAATTCGACCAATTAGGGTCAGTCACGACGAGGAATCTCTCTCGTGAATTCAGCCCATCTGGGGCAAGAAAATCAAGGTTTGACATCTCAAAGTGGACCAATCAGGGTTAATCAAGTCGAGGAATCTCTCTCTTGATTTCAATCAATCTGAAGTAGTGACGTCGAGGAATCTCTCAAACTCACTCAATCTGGGGCAGTTACGTCGAGATTCAACAAATCTCTTCAAGGATCCGTGGATCAAGAGAAAGAATATTTCAAACGCTTGAATATGCCGGGGCAGAAGTTTCTCAAGTAATTGTGGTGTAAGGATCCTTTCGAGGCAAATGTCTTCGTTAAATCAGATATCTTCACAAGTCAGGCAGCCTAGGGCATAATCATTTTGGTTTGTATTTGAAGAACCGTCATCACATAGAGGAGAAGTATCACAATGCTTTTCCCCAGCAAGTTACTCTCTCCCCAAGCATAGGAGTTTATTTCTCCTGAGAGTTGATTCTATTCCTCAAGCATAGGAGTTTATTTCTCCTAGAAAAGTCTCTCCCCGAGCATAGGAGTTTATTTCTCCTGAGAATTCATTCTCTCCCCAAGTATAGGAGTTTATTTCTCCTCGGAGTTATTCCACTCATCCCAGAAAGGGTTCCTTATCCGGATTCCTAATCCCCAACATGGTGAATTGAGGGAATCTCCTCAATGCTGAAAATTCTCCGAGCTATGGCACAGGGTGAGAAGTCAAAAGTATCCTTCAAGTCAAGAAGAAGTATTCTTGCACGTTAAAGTCCAATGTCTATTGGCACCCCCACGGAGTTCTTAACACTAAGGGGATTCTCCCTGGTGTTTACCTCTCCCGAGGTCAGAGATGAAACTCGATCGACAAGTCAACGGAATATTCTCTAAAGGGCCCCCATTATCTCCACATATAGTAATCATTGCATTCACATTGCATCTACAAAAAACGCGTAGCATTTCCATGAATATGGAGCATTACGCCATGGAAAAATTCAAACATGCATCAATGCATAAGCCAAGTTTGTATGTGCTTCCAAGGCACAAAGTAACGTATCCCCAAAAGAAATCTTTCTTTCTCCCTCCAGTGCGGACTGGATACAAAGTCAGTCTTCATTAAGATCATTGTCTCTTTGGTTATTTCCCGTTGGTTGAGCTCAATCGTTTGGATAACCCATACTTTGTGTGTGGCAATTCGAATGATTGTCACTCTTGTAGAATTACACCCCGCCTTTTGGCCTGAGGGAACCATGTAGTTCTTATGTTCCGTGAATAACAATACCTCTTTCAAAGTCCAGTGTTTAGTGGCATCATCTAACAGAGTATGGTCGTCACCAATCCTCTCTTTGTATTCACTTTTTGTGAGTCCCCTTAATGTCTTTCGCATAAGGGATATCTCTTGATTCTTGCAAGTTTGCCTTGGTTATTTTCCCGTATGTTGCGTGCAGATTAGAGTGCGAATGAGGGTGGGCATTCAACCCATCTCATTTTTCAATCATTTGGGTAATCATACTTGGTGTGTGGCAACTCGAATGAATGCCACCCTTGAAGAGTACACCCCGCCTTTTGGCCTGAGGGATCCATGTAATTCTTATGCTTCGCAAGCATCAATTTCTCATAAATGTTCAGTGTTTACTGATGTCTTTTAGTCGAGTCTAGTCGTCAC
Organism: Vicia villosa; assembly: GCF_029867415.1. Lineage (NCBI taxonomy): Eukaryota > Viridiplantae > Streptophyta > Magnoliopsida > Fabales > Fabaceae > Vicia > Vicia villosa. Next base: position 170,844,979 of record NC_081182.1, read on the forward strand.
TAGTCTCCATGGTTATTTTTCCGTTTGCTGAGTGCAATTAGAGTGGGCATACAACCTACTACATATCTTGATCATTTAGATAACCATACTTGGTGTGTGGCAATTTGAATGATTGCCACTCTTAAGGAATTTCACCCCGCCTTTTGGCCTGAGGGATTCATGTAATTCATGTGCTCCGCAAGCATCAATGCTTTCTTGAAAGTCCAATGTTTATTGGCGCCCTTAATCAAGTCTAGTCGTTACTAGTCTTCTCTAGGCATCACTTTCAAATACAGTGTTTGATAACATCCCCAATAGAGTCTAGCCATTGCTAGTCTTCTTCAGTCAAGCCCAATGATTATTGGCATCTCTTTCCTTAAAGTCCCATGGTTATGGGCACCCTTCAAATTCTGGTTGTTACCAGCGAAAGTCCTATTGTTATAGGCATCCTTTGGTCAGTTCTAGTTGTTACTAGTCTGTTCCTTTTAAGTCCTGTTGTTACAGGCATCCTTGGGTCAGCTCTAGTTGTCACTAGTCTGTTCCTCTAAAGTCCTATTGTTATAGGCATCCTTTGGTCAGTTCTAGTTGTTACTAGTCTGTTCCTTTTAAGCCCTGTTGTTACAGGCATCCTTGGGTCAGCTCTAGTTGTCACTAGTCTGTTCCTCTAAAGTCCTATTGTTATAGGCATCCTTTGGTCAATTCTAGTTGTTACTAGTCTGTTCCTTTAAAGTCCTGTTGTTACAGGCATCCTTCAAAGTCTGGTTGTTACCAGCAAAGTCCTGTTGTTACAGGCACCCTTGGTCAGCTCTAGTTGTCACTAGTCTGTTCCTTTAAAGTCCTGTTGTTACAGGCATCCTTCAAAGTCTGGTTGTTACCAGCAAAGTCCTGTTGTTACAGGCATACTTCGGTTAGGTCTGATTGTTATTGGTCCTTTCCTTCAAAGTCTGGTTGTTACCAGCAAAAGTCCTGTTGTTACGGGCATCCTTTGTTCAGTTCTAGTTGTTATTAGTCTGTTCCTTTAAAGTCCTGTTGTTACAGGCGTCCTTTGGCTAGGTCTGATTGTTATTGGTCCTTTCCTTCAAAGCCCGGTTGTTATCGGCAAAGGTCCAGTAGTTGACTAGCGTTTCTTGTTTATATCAAGCTTTTAATAATATCCCTTGTTTGGAGTCAGTAGAAACGGGTTTCCTCTTCCAAAATCAAAATTACAAACATCACCTCAGAGTTGTTACTCCAGAGCACAAATTTTTGGGTTCTTTGGTATTCAATCCACTTACACCTCTCATGTCCAGAACTTGTGTCGTTCGTACATTCAGGTTCAAGAAGATTGAATAGGGGCAGCTGTTGCACCCCAAAATTTGCCCACTTATTTATACCCAATTGGCTTTCATGTCACATTCATATGCATACCTCACGTAGGTCATTCATTCAATACATTTCATTCATATCATTGTTACTGTTCGAGAAAATTGATGGAAAAGAGCTTCTGTATGGGAAATATCTTGGTTCAAAAGAGAAGTTTGAAAGTCTGATTATATGACCTCATTTTCATTGAAGTCCTCCTAAAATCAAGGCTCCATCCTCTCCAAGGCAAAGTTCTGATTAAAAGATACAAGCTTCACATTCATCAGGATCGCCCATAATAGGGTTTTGACCAAAGTCAACCTTGTTGACTTTTTGGTCAAAATATAATCAGAAGATGATTCTAAATGCAGACTGTGGTTGTCCTGTTCATGGGAGCTTCTCTGGTTGAAAATTGGTTGAGAATTGGGTCAGGAACTGATTAATCGGGAAATTCATCTGGAATCAGAAAAATCAGGAGATGTTGACTTTTTAGTCAAAATCAGAGTCAACTGGCTAATGTTGACTTTTGGTGGAAAATCGGTCAATGAAAGTCAAAGAAATAAATAAAATCAAGAAATCGTTGAGATTGCCATTTTGGGAAAGTTGGTTAAAATGGGAAATTTCTAAAAATGGCAAGTTTAACACTTAGAAAAATATTTGAGGTTTGAAAAATGGTTATAAGGCTGACTTCAGGACCAATTTACACGTGGTAAAAGTCTTCATTTCAAGACAAGGTCAACATCAAAAGTGTTTAAATCACAGCTGGGTAAGAGGTTTCACCGGGAATAATTCCTCTTTGGGTGGATGTGTCCTATTATTTGGATTCTAAGGTTTTTGCCAAGATGTTTCACCGGGAATAATTCATCTTGGGGGTTTGAACTACAGATCTCTAATTAGGAAAGAGCCTTCACCGGGAAGACATTCTCAATCCTAGGCCATATTCCTATAATATATATATATATATATAGTTTAACTGTCTTAAGGTTTATACTCAAACGTAGTTCTAAACTAATATATGCACAGTTTATATTTGACAGTAATTTAAATAAAGACTGTAAATTGAAAGCTTGTAAAGCCTAACCTGGATGGAGTGGAGGCCTTTGAAGAAGTATGTACAGAGCTTCAACAGTGATTTTTGTTGTTTTGTTGATAACAGTTGAATATCATATAATAAACAGTTAATGATTTTTGAAAACAGAAGAAGTGAAGATGGACAAAGGTCACATAGGTATCTGAAGAGTTTCACCGGGAATAATGCCCTTCAAATACCAGAAGAATATTTTGAAAACAGAAAGAAGATTTTGAAAATACAGTTTTGAAAACAAGCTAAGAAGAGAAGGTTTTTGGGACTTACACTCTATTAGAGGCCCAGTACTTTACAGTACTGGTGTAAAAGCAATTTGAAAAAAATGATTTGGAATGATGCGAGGTTTTGTTGTTTGAAAACCTTAATCATCCGTTTAATCAGAGATTGAAAACAGTTTTGAATATTGACAAAAGTCAACTTAATTAAGGCAAAGATGAAATCTATACCCAATTAAGACCTAAATATTTAGGGTTTTATCATAAAATTATTCACAAAGTAATTAGGTTAAAACAAAATGAAAATATATATTTTAAAGTATTTAAGAAAACATTTAAAACATACTATTTTAAACCTAATTAAAATACATGAAATAAATAATATTTTTATGATTTTTTTTGATTATTCACAAAGTAAGTATATTAAATAGCAAGTGTGTGAAAAATGAAGTGAAAATGATTTAATTTGGTAAGTTTATTAATTGTGTGAAGTTTGTATAAAAAAAAGGAATGAAAATGGATGCTAAAAAATTGGTTTGGCCCTAGAGAGGTTCGAACCCACGCCCTTCATGATCACATTTCAAAACTTAACCAACTGAGCTGCGCGCGCAGCTTGTTAACTATATACACTCAATATATTATATTTTCAGATAAGCCAGGAAATTCAAATTTTACGCGCGCCATGTTCATCTTCTTCCTCAAGCTTCAGATTTTCAAATTCCTAATTCTCTGGCTTCTCAACTAAATGGCATGATGTAAACATCAATCTCACTCGTTTTTGGACAAGGAACATGATTATGGGCTCAGAATTCATTTATTCTAAGTGTAACTAACGAATTTCATTATGAACACGAAGAACACATAAAACCTAATTTTAAAATTAAATGATGCACAAGATGAATAAATGAATGATGATAGAGGGTTTTCAATCCTCTGATGATGCTGAACAAGATAGAATCGAGCTTTAACTTAAAGAGTGCTTAAATTAAAGAGGTGAGGTTCAGAAACTTACCTCTGAAAATGGAGGTCGTGAGGATGATAGAGAGCACCTGGGCTTGAATGAATGATCTCAATAGCTTCCCTGAGACTCAATGATGCTAACTGAATGCTTATTGGAGCTTGAATCCTCCTGAATTGCTCTATGGACCTCCCTCGATTTCAGCTTCAAGTGAACATGGAGGTTGTTGAATTTGGAGTTACAGATGAGCTGCAGCCATCTGGTTAGCTTCACTATGACCTGAGGAGTGTGCCTGGATGATTGGCTTGGCTTGAAACCTCCTGAATTGTTCTGTGGTCCTCCAACTGCAAGTGCTCCAAATGAGAGGTGGAGATGATGATTCTCCATGCCCAGCAGTGTTCCAGAGGTTTGGATCACCTCCAAATGCCTCCCTCAATGTGTTTGAATACTTATTTTCAAAGAGAGAGCTTTGGTTTGAAGAATCCGAGTCTTCTTGCCAAAGGACCTTTGAAAAAACTAAGTATGAAGAAAGAAAAGAGAAAGCAAGAATTCTGTTGCTTTGGTGTGTTTTTTGAATGAGAATGAGGCCTCTATTTATAGGCAATTGGTTCAGAGCAATTGATCATAGTAAGCTTGCTTAGTGTAGTGAGTTTGGTTTCTTAGCCATGAAGGAATTCAAAGAATATTCCAAGTGCAATGATGAGCTCTTTGATACCACTCCCTAGCCCTCGGTTTTGCTTGATCTTAGGGGACCAAATGGCTGCAGAAATGAGCTCCAATTGGTTGGGAGAAGATTCCTTTGATGAATCACCAATTTGTCATAAATTAAAAAATGCAATCATTACATAATCACATGCCTTTGTTTTTGGGAATCTTCTCTAATCCTTATGCAATGATGGAAATTGATGTATGGTATGGTTTCAGATGCATTAGAGGTCGTGTAGCATCACTTAGTGAAGCAAAATGCACAAAATTGCAAAGTTTCAAATTGTACATGACCTATAATTTTACTTCATGAGGCCAACTTTGAACAAGCATAACTCCTAGCTCAAATTGAAATTGGAGAAGGTTGAACACAATTTGGAAAGCCCTAAACATCTAATTCAAATCATTAGTTTATGTCTTCTTCAGAATCATTTGGGAAATTTGTGAAAAATGAGCCCAAAGTTGGATGAAAACTAGGTTAAAACACTTAGAAAAATTTCTAAGTGTTTATGACCTAAACTTCAAAATTTCCAAAACTTCATAAATGATTGATCTTTTGAAAAAAGTTCCTTTGTAAGATGTTGTTTTATTTTGCAAGATCTACAACTTTCATGTTGGAAGTTTTTTGAGTTGTGTAGGTGAAATTTTGAGTTCTCACCATGCCTTAAAAAACCCTAATTCCCGACTTTTTGCTCCTTGATGAATTTCTTTGAATTTCTTTGGTCAAATGACTTTGACATCCATATATTGATGATATTGATCTTTGAAAGTCATTTTTTGACCAAAAACCTTAAAAGTCAATGATGATCCCACACAGTTGACTTTTCCTGACAAAGTGAATTTTTGGGCTTTTGTGTAGAAACAAGATCTTCTCCTCAAATGAATGATGTAAATGGATTATATTGAGGTAGTAGAGACTCTTGAATCATGTCTTGAGTTTTGGATCCATGCCCTGATTAAAAGTCAACTATCTTGGTGAATTAGGTCAAAAACCCTAATTGTCGACCAGAGGACAATGATGAGTGTAGACTTTGAACTGAGGTGTAATGTCCAGTGGATCTTGTCATAAGAGTTATTTGAAGATGATTAATGTCTTTGAATGGTTTCCTGGGGCTTTTTAGGGTTTCCCAAAGGTGATCCCTGATTTTAGTCCTTGATAGGCTCCAAACCCTAGGCTGTTGATCTGAGTAATCCTGTGCTTAGATGACTGGGTGTCTTAATCAATCATAGGTGTAATAATGAGGCTTTTGAGCCTTATGACTGTATTAGAGACTAATCCCTCTATTGATTGATCCTTTGCCTGAGTTTTCTTGTCTTTGAACACCCTCGATTGAATGTCTGGCTGCTCTAGGTACTTGCTTTGACTTGATGAAAATCCTGAAGATATGTCATCTCAGGGGGGTCAAAAATTAGGGTATGACAGATGCCCCTATTTAAGTTTCTTTTATCTGGAGGGAGAGAGATTGAGATCTTGATCTCTCCTGCGTAAAAGAGACTTAAATATCAAAGAATGCCCGAATTTTGGGCGCTCCTGAGATGATAAAATCTTTGCATGATTTGATCCCGTTGTCGCACTTGGCGGGGGATGAGGAGACAAACTCCTGTAGAAATACTTGATGTGGATTCTGGAGAATGGATGGCAATGTAGGATGCGCGATCCATCTTCTTTAACTAAGTGTTGATACTTAAAAAAAGGTAAACAACCTCCTCTCGTTCCGGATGTCCATATCTCGAAACTGGTCTTAGTTGCGTTTGGACAATATCTCAGATAAAGAGAAAATTTCCAAAGGTTTGTTTCCTCATCAAACTTCTTACCAGCGCTTGGAGGTAAGATGCCATTTGACGGCTGTAGAGAAACTTCAAAGGTTTGTTTCCTCGTCAAACTTCTTACCAGTACTTGGAGGTAAGATGCCATTACGGCTGTAGAGAAACTTCAAAGGTTTGTTTCCTCGTCAAACTTCTTGCCAGTACTTGGAGGTAAGATGCCATTTGACGGCTGTAAAGAAACTTCACCATCTTCCCTTTTGACTTGACGTCTTTGAAAGAATGTCATATGGCCTCATGATCTTTTGAGGGGCTAATGACTTTGTTTGAAGGCGGACGAACTGTTTTCGAGGTGAAAACTGCCATTCGTCAACTGATGCCTGGGGAATCAACGAACTGTTTTCTTAAGAGGAAAACTGCCATTCATCGACTCTGTGGGGAGTTAAACATCCCAGAAACAGACAAACTGTTGGAAGAAACTGCCATTTGTCAATCTCTTGAGTATTTAACAGACAAACTATCTTTTCTTGGGAAAAGACTGCCATTTGCCAATTGCTAGGGGAGCAAACTGTCTTCTACTGGGAGAGACTGCCATTTGTCGACCCTGTCATGAAAGAAAGTGAGCAAACTGTCTTCTGCTGAAAGAGACTGCCATTTGCTGACTTCGTTATGATAGAAAGTGAGCAAACTGTCTTCTGCTGAAAGAGACTGCCATTTGCTGACTTTGTTATGATAGAAAGTGAGCAAACTGTCTTCTGCTGAAAGAGACTGCCATTTGCTGACTTTGTTATGATAGAAAGTGAGCAAACTGTCTTCTGCTGAAAGAGACTGCCATTTGCTGACTTTGTTATGATAGAAAGTGAGCAAACTGTCTTCTGCTGAAAGAGACTGCCATTTGCTGACTTTGTTATGATAGAAAGTGAGCAAACTGTCTTCTGCTGAAAGAGACTGCCATTTGCCGACTTTGTTGGGGAATCTGAACTATCTTCTGGACGAAGATTATCATTCGCTGACTCCGCTGGGAATCGTGAACTATCTTCCTGGATGAAGACTACCATTCACTGACTCCGCTGGGGAATTATTTGTCGATCTGCTGGGAGATTCTGAATTATTTTTTGACAAGAAGTGGCACCTCTTGACCCTGCTGGGGGAATACCAAACCTGTAGGGAATTCCAAGATGTGAAGCAGACTATCTTATTTGAAGAAGACCGTCGAATGTCGCTCTGCAGGAGATTCTCGGCTGAGGAATTCCAAAAGTGAACAAACTATCTCCTTGAGGGAGACTACCATCTGTTGACTTGCTTGGTGAGATCCTTGTGTATGAACTGTTGTTTCGAAGGAAAAAGTTTCTCCGGAACTCGCAGGGGAAACTCTCTCTATTCATGCCTCAATGACTTAGGCATTCACAGGATCAAAGCCTGATTCGGCTATGCAATTATGATGTAATGTATGCATGAATATTATGACAATGATAAAATGTAAAGTGAATGTGAATAGAATTGTCGCGGATGGAAAATCCTAAGATACGACTTGAATTCTTGTTGATCAGAAGATGTCCTCTTCTTGTAATTCGAACTCTGTTGGGAATATCTGGTTATCAGTTGTCCGCTGTCCGAAGTGAGTAATATGAATTGAAGTAAAGATCCGTCATCGGGAGATGTTCGCAAAGCGACCTCATGGGGAAATCTTGGTTCCCGGAGTCTCAACCGTTCTCGGAGCAACTATTTGCATTCTTCCTATTGTTTGTAAACCTTAGAAAGAAATTTCACCTTTATTTTTGCAAGTAAATTCATTTTTATTTTATGAAAACATTTGTTTCAAGAAATTGACTGTTTAAACTTAAAATGCATTCCAAGAAACTGAAAAAGACTAGATTGCAAAGGAAAAGCACAAGGCTCAAATTATTATATATGGAATGGTAATCAGCCAAATGCTTGATTCCATGGAGTATTTACAAAGTTGGAAATTGGTAATTTTCGGGAAAAGGGCTACGATGAAACGTGACGACCGTTATCTCTCCCTTCCACTCCGAGTTGCGCTGTATTCGTGCTTCGTAGAAGATGACCTACTGCTGATGAATACTCCGCTATGGATTTTGAATGATCAAGTGTGTCCTGAACACAGTTACTTGCCATATATCCCTAACTTTTGCGTAAACTACCCCTTTCGGGTTTTAAGTCTACCGGGATTGATTAATATATATTTTTTATGTCTCTAATTTTTGCCTGAATCGCCCTTTCGGGTTTTCGATTCACCGAGACGCTCTTTTTTGCCTAAGTCGCTCTTTGCGAGTTTTCAACTTAGCGAGCTGTTCTTTTGTTTATTTAGGCGAAGTATTTCTTGACTGCGTCGACGTTCACAGGACGGGTGAATTCTTCTCCATCCATAGTCGTGAGTATTAAGGCTCCTCCTGAGAAAGCTCTCTTGACCACGTAGGGGCCGTCATAATTGGGAGTCCATTTCCCTCTCTAATCTGTGAGAAAAGATTGAATCTTTTTGAGTACAAGGTCGCCTTCTTTGATTGTGCGAGGTCGAACCTTTTTGTCGAAAGCTTTCTTCATTCTTTGTTGATATAGCTGTCTGTGGCATAAAGCTGTCATGCGCTTTTCTTTGATTAAGTTCAATTCATCGAATCTGCTTTGACACCACTCGGCTTCTGTTAATTTTGCCTCCATCAAAACTCTCATTGATGGAATCTCAACCTCTATAGGTAGGACTGCCTCCATGCCATATACAAGGGAGAAAGGAGTTGCTCCAGTCGAAGTACGTACTGATGTACGGTAACCATGAAGAGCATACGGGAGCATTTCATGCCAATCCTTGTAAGTGATGACCATCTTCTGAATGATTTTCTTGATGTTTTTGTTAGCTGCTTCTACAGCTCCATTCATCTTTGGTCTGTAAGGAGATGAGTTGTGATGTTCAATCTTGAATTCTTCACAAAGCTCCTTCATCATTTTGTTATTTAAGTTTGACCCATTGTCAGTGATTATCTTACTAGGAATGCCGTAGCGACAGATGATGTGATTCTTGATAAACCTGACGACAACTTGTCTTGTAACGTTTGCATATGAAGCTGCTTCAACCCATTTGGTGAAATAGTCTATGGCTACCAAGATGAAGCGATGTCTGTTGGATGCTTTTGGCTCGATCATTCCAATCATGTCGATTCCCCACATGGAGAAAGGCCAAGGGGAAGAGAGTATGTTGAGAAGAGATGGTGGCACATGAATTCTATCGGCGTAGATCTGACATTTGTGACACCTCTTTGCGTACTGGTAGCAATCTGACTCCATCGTCAGCCAATAATATCCTGCTCTCAGTATTTTTCTTGTCATGGTATGTCCATTGGTGTGAGTACCAAAGGAACCTTCATGTATTTCTCTCATGAGTACTTCTGCTTCTTTTCTGTCAACGCATCTGAGCAGAGCCATGTCGAAGTTTCTCTTGTACAGAACATCTTCATTCAGGAAGAATCTACAAGCTAACTTTCTCAAAGTCTTTCTATCTTTCTTCGACGCCCCAAGAGGGTACTCTTGCCTTTGAAGAAAGTTCTTGATGTCGTGATACCACGGTTTGTCGTCAATGATTGCTTCTACTGTGAAAACATGAGCGGGCCTATCCAGGCGCATAACATCGATCCGAGGAATGTCATTCCAATGATTTATCCTAATCATGGAAGAGAGTGTGGCTAATGCATCAGCCAAATTGTTTTCTTCACGAGGAATGTGATGAAAATCTACCCTGTCGAAGAATGGTAATAATATTCTCGCGTAGTCTTTGTAAGGAATTAGCCCTGGTTGGCGTGTTTCCCATTCTCCTTTGATTTGATTGATGACCAAAGCAGAATCTCCATATACATCCAAGTGTTTGATTCTTAGATCCATGGCTTCTTCGAGACCCATGATGCAACCTTCATATTCGGCCTCATTGTTTGTGCATTTGAAAGTTAATCTGGCAGTAAATGGAATATGGGTACCCTGAGGTGTAACAATGATTGCCCCAATTCCTCGTCCATAAGCATTGACAGCTCCGTCAAAGATTAAGCCCCACTGGGATCCTATCTCAGGTCCTTCGTCTGGTAGTGGTTCGTCGTAATCTTTCATCTTGAGGTACATGACGTCCTCGTCCGGAAAGTCGAAACTGGTTGATTCATGACCATTGAGTGGGTGGTGAGCCAGGTGCTCAGCTAGAATGCTTCCTTTCACGGCTTTCTGTGCGTGATACTCAATGTCATATTCTGATAACAACATCTGCCAACGGGCAATTCTCCCGGTTAAGGCAGGCTTCTCAAAGATGTACTTGATTGGATCCATATGAGAGATCAAACAAGTAGTATGTCGAATCATGTACTGGCGGAGACGCTTGGCAGCCCAGGCCAAAGCACAACACGTCTTCTCGAGCATGGAGTAGCGGGATTCACAGTCAGTGAATTTCTTGCTCAGGTAGTAAATGGCATGCTCTTTTCTCTTTGTCTCGTCTTGCTGTCCAAGGACACAACCCATGGAGTCTTCTAAGACGGTTAAGTACATTATCAAAGGTCTTCCTTCCACTGGAGGAGACAAGATGGGTGGTTCGAGCAGATATTCCTTAATGCTGTCGAACGCTTTCTGACAATCGTCTGTCCAGACGTAACTTTGATTTTTCCGTAGAAGTTTGAAAATAGGAGCGCAAGTTGCAGTCATGAGATATATGAATCTCGAAATGTAATTCAGACGTCCAAGAAATCCTCTAACTTGTTTCTCGGTTCTGGGTGAAGGCATTTCTTGAATTGCCTTGACCTTGTCTGGATCTACTTCAATTCCTCGTTTGCTGATGATGAAACCAAGGAGTTTTCCTGAGTAGACACCAAAGGTACACTTGTTGGGGTTCAGGCGAAGCTGAAACTTCCGTAAGCGTTGAAATAACTTTGTCAGATTCTGTATGTGATCTTCTTCATTTTCTGATTTGGCAATCATGTCGTCCACATAGACTTCCACTTCTTTATGCATCATGTCGTGGAAAAGCGTAGTCATGGCTCTTTGATAAGTTGCCCCTGCGTTCTTTAGTCCAAAAGGCATAACACGGTAGCAGAACGTGCCCCAGGGGGTGATGAAAGCTGTTTTTTCCATGTCTTCAGGTGCCATTTTGATTTGGTTGTATCCTGAAAATCCGTCCATGAATGAGAAAACTTTGGATTTTGCTGTACTGTCTACCAACATATCAATATGTGGTAAAGGAAAATCATCCTTAGGGCTAGCTTTGTTCAAATCTCTGTAGTCGACGCACATGCGGACTTTTCCGTCTTTCTTAGGAACGGGAACAATGTTAGCTAACCACTGAGAGTATTCTGAAGTGACGAGGAAACCTGCGTTGATCTGCTTTTGAACTTCCTCTTTGATTTTCATGGCCATCTCCGGATGAGTTCTTCTTAATTTTTGCTTGACCGGAGGGCATTCTGATTTTAACGGCAAGTGATGCTCCACTATACTGGTATCCAACCCTGGCATATCTTGATAAGACTAAGCGAAGACATCTGAGAATTCTCTGAGCAGCTGTATCAAACTCTCTCTGATCTCTGAACTGAGCGAAGCTCCAATCTTAACCTCTTTTCTGTTTCCATCGGAACCAAGGTTAATGATCTCTAGAGGCTCATTGTATGGCTGAATGGCCTCTTCCTTTTGTTGAAGTAATCGTGAAATTTCCTTTGATATTTCTTCGTCTTCTTCTTCCTCTGCCTTGAATACAGGAAACTCAAAGCTTGGAGAAGTCATACGGTCGTTCGTTTCAACGGGGTATTTTATGATTAATCTGAATATGTGTGATAAGTTTTATTTAGACAACGAGGGAAGACTCGGTGTATGCAGTTAATGATTTTTTTTTGATGTTTTTTTAAGGGTGTTTTTTAGGATTACCAATTTCCGAAAAAAGAAAAGGGAAAAACTAAACGAAGGAACAGAATGACATTTTTATTTATGGACAGTCATTTTTTGAAACAAAGACCCTATAAAACAAAACTCTATTGCTTTGGGCGAAGCAAAGAGGGACATTTTCCTAAGAAATAGTAAAATGCAAAGCCCTATGAAACATCTCTTCACCCTGGGCTATGGTGAGAGGACAAAATAACGGTGAAAGTTCCTACTTAGGAGTGCGAACACCAGTTGAAACTTCAACAGCTGTCCAGTAGTGGCGAACCCCATTGTGCACTAAGTAATCTGGAACCTTAGGCTTAAGCTGGCCTGTGGTAGGTCTTGATTTACCAACCACTGTCTTTGCAACACTCAGACGATCTTCTTCTACTTCAGCAGACTGAGCGGTGTGAGCATACCCATTTCCAAGCGGAGTATGTCGGTTTTTCTTTTGAGGAAACTTCCAATCTTCTGAATGGAGAGACTCGTTGTCGGAGACACTTTCGAGATCGTCCTCTTCTGTATTTTGGTCTTGCTCTTCTCCCAAGATGGCATTGACTAGATATGTGAGCTCTAGATCCGTAGCCTCGGAAGGTGACTTGGGGATATAATCCTCAATGATGATTTCACCAGTAGATGATGATGAATAGCAAGGGTTATACATCTCTTTTGGCTGAGAGAGGTACTCATAATCAATGTTCCATCCAGTTGGAACAATATCTTCAAGAGAGATTCTTGAACTTTCAGGAGCGGAGTATTTCACCATGTAGTCGAATTTTCCGCTTGGTTCTCCTAATGTATCCCAAGTCTCTTCGGGGATAGGAGGAACTTCTTCTGATGAACCATGACTTCTGGTGGTGAAGCTGTCAGTAACTTCATCACTACTTGGTTGAGTCTTACTTTCAGATCCTTTAGTCGGATAACAGCAAGGTGATTCAGACTCTGGTAGGGAGATGTATCCTGCTCTGTTAAGATAGGATAACCATTCCTCTTCATCGGTGTTTTCCGTACCGATGGTATTGACTGTTTGTTGAACAGGTTGAAGAAAACCTCCACTGCAGAAAGTTTCTTGAATAGGGAGAACTACCTCAATCCCAGGGATAGCTTTTGATGATGTCAGAAAGAATCCAATGCCTGTTCTATTCTTGTTGTTGGTAGGAATATTAATCTGTCCCCAACCACTGGTAGTACCATCCTTTACAACTTGGATTGCATCTTTGTATGAAGAGATAGACGCTGCTTTCTCCTTTCCTTTGTCCAAGGAAAGTGCTTGGAATTTAGTTCCAACAACTTCTTTTGGTTCTATGTCGGAGAATGATGACAGGTTGCTGACGATCAGAGCTCGTTCTCCACATACGGTTACCAATTTGTCATTTCTTATGAACTTGAGTTTCTGATGAAGTGTTGAAGTAATTGCCCCAGCCTCATGAATCCATGGGCGACCTAGCAAACAACTGTATTGTGCTGGAATGTCCATAACTTGGAAAGTGATTTTGAGCGTCTGAGGTCCAATAGTTATGGGAAGATCCACTTCTCCAAAAACTGACTTCCTTGATCCATCAAATGCTTTGATGATGACATGACTTTTTCTTAGAGGGTAATCTTCGAAAGATAATATTGATAATGTTGATTTAGGCATGACGTTGAGAGAGGATCCATTGTCTATTAGGACTCCTGTGAGTGTATCACCCATGCAGCCAACTGAGATGTGAAGTGGAAGATTGTGGTCCACTCCTTCTTCAGGAAGATCTTCGTCACAGAAACTTAGGTTAGTTCCGGCGGTGATGTTGGCAACGATGTTGTTGAATTGACTTATGGTAACACTTGGTTCTACGAAAGCTTGTTCCAAAACTTTCTGTAGAGCTTCTCTATGAGCTTCAGAACTCAATAGCAGGGAAAGAACAGATATCCTAGACGGAGTATGTAGTAATTGATCTACAATGTTGTATTCACTCCTCTGGATTAACTTCAAGATCTCATCATTTTCTTTTGCTTGAACAGCATTGGTCGGATGATTGTCTTTCTTATGTGGTACTTCCTCCGAAGGTTTCTCCACATTTTCTGTTGTTCTGTTGAAGACTCGTCCACTTCTGGTGACTCGACTAACATCAGCAATGTTGACAACAGACGGTAATGGTATTTCCTTACCATTTTCAATGAATGTAGCGTTGTACTTGTATGGTATAGCCTTGTCAGACTCATACGGTACAGGACCTGGTAAGTAGATGACTAACGGAGCAATTGCTGTCTTCCTCCTGTCATACTTGACTTGCATTGGTTCAACTTGATTAATTTGAGGAGATACGGTAAAGACTTCACCATCTTCTCTGTTGGCAAGAACAGTAATGGTATTGTCATCCACCAGCTTTTGAATGTCGTTGCAAACACGCAAACATCCTCGTGAATTTCTTCGACAGATTCTGCATCTACTGTAAGCGTGGAAATCTGTTCCAAAGTAGGCAAGTCCATTTAAAGTTTTGTGGAACCTGACTACCGATCCTTCAAGGTCTTCAACTTTGTAGATTTTGTATTCTCCTGGACATCCTTGAACCATGTTGATGTCATGTTCAGTTCTGACTCGGATATGTTGAATCCATCCCAAGTCCATTTGTTCTTGTAATGCAGCTTGAACTATGGCACATCCTTGATTATTCTTTGGACAAATTTCACATGTGAAGGAGTTGTGAGGTGGTACATGACCGTACCCAGCTTGTTTAGCGTGCATCCTGACAAGATTTTCCCCTATCTGACGAATGTCGTAGATTTGAATGACATTGGGGTGTTGATCTACCAGATTTACTGAAGCTTCTTTATGCTGCGGCAAAGGATTTGCTTGGACGTTTGGATTAGTATCTTTGAAGGATAGCATTCCGCTCTTCACTAATCGTTGGACGTCAATCTTGAAAGAGAAACAGTTCTCAATATTGTGACCTGGTGCCCCCTGATGATAGGGACAAGATTGGTCAGCCTTATACCATGGTGAGGAACTATTCGTAGGATTTGGAGGACTTCTCGTCTGAATGAGTCCTTTTACCAGTAATGTTGGAAACAATTCCGCATACGGCATTGGTACTGGGTCAAAGGCAGGATACCTTGGAGCCCGATTGTTGTAGTTTGGAGGTCGAACCTGCTGCTGAGGTTGCTGCGACCTTTGTTGAATTTGTTGTTGCAAGACCTGAGGTTGATAAGCTGGCGCAGAGTTAACAACCGGAGTTACTGTTGCAACTTGAGGTTGGAATTTCTTCTTGATTTTGTGCAAGACATTGCTGACATCTTGATCCTTTTTCTTCTGGAAAGAACTTCCATACTTCCTTAGACCAATAGAAGATTCTGGTTCTTTGTTCAAGCGTCCTTCTCGAACTGCTTCTTCTAAACGTACACCCATGTTTACCATCTTAGTAAAATCACTTGGTGCACTTGCAACCATTCGTCCGTAGTAAAATGGACTTAAAGTTTTGAGATAGATTTTTGTCATTTCTTTCTCTTCAAGTGGTGGACAAATTTGAGCAGCAACTTCACGCCATCTCTGAGCGTATTCCTTGAAGCTTTCTCTATCCTTTTGAGTCATGGCTCGGAGTTGATCTCTGTCGGGAGCTATATCTAGATTGTACTTATACTGTTTGACGAAGGCCTCTCCGAGGTCTCGAAAAGTACGAATCTCTGAACTGTCCAAGTTCATGTACCATTTGAGTGCAGCACCAGTTAGGCTGTCTTGAAAATAATGAATGAGTAATTGTTGATTATCAGTCTGAGTTGACATTCTTCGAGCGTACATAACGAGGTGACTTTGTGGGTATGAATTCCCTTTGTACTTCTCGAAATCTGGTACTTTGAATTTGTGAGGAATCTTAACATTTGGAACCAGACAGAGGTCTGCAGCATTCTTTCCAAATAGATCTTGTCCTCGGAGAGTCTTGAGTTCCTTCTGCATTTGCAGAAACTGTTCCTGGAACTCGTCCAATCTTTCATACACGCCAGCATCCTCACTTGGAGCGTGATGATATACTTGTCCGCCTTGCGGGGGAAAAGTATGCATAATGGGCTGTGGAGAAGCCATGACAGCAGATCTTGGAATCTCAGCATTCTGTTGTGCGAAACCCATTTCCGTTGCTCTTGGAACTTCAATTTCCAGAGGTTTGTAACCCTCCGGTGGACGCATATCCTTCTGGAGTAAAGTTATACGGCATGCCCCAAGGTCGATCAGGCGGCATGGTATACTGAGGAATAGGAGTAGAAACAATCTCGGAAACCACAGTCCTTTGTGGTTCTTCTGGCGTTGGTCGATTCTGCGCAACTACCAGGGCTTCTACCATACTATTGAGTCTTTCAACAGTACCTTTGAGAGTATTAATCTCTTCTCTGAGCTCTTCATTCTCTTGCTCAAAGTCTTCCATTCTTTTCTTGCGACTTGAACGAGTGTTGTATGGATGAGACAGCTTGAAAGTCTTGGTTCACCTCCTTCTCCTCCTCTCTTTCTGGAGAAAGGAAAGTGACTATTAGATCCGCGACAATTCTCGTGTCAGTGCGTACGACTAAAGCGATGTATGATATGCAATTAAGTTATTATTTTTCAAGGAAACACCATAATTACGTTATGAAACATCAAACTTTTATTAATTAAGCGAAAACGCCGTTTTTTACACACTTTGAAAAGGGAAATACAGAGAAACCGAGAGAAAGGACTCTAAAACTTTGACGAAGAGCCGACTTCACGTTCTAACATCTTCTTCTGTTTCTTGAGCTGAGCGTTCTCTGACGTGAGTTGATCGATGATCCAAGAAGCAGGAGGGATATGATGAGAAAGTGACGTTTGTGTCACTTGTCGATCGAGTACTTCAAGTAACTCATCCTTCCTTCATAGGATGTTCTGAATCTCAACATTTTCCGTGTTGACAATTCGATACTTGTTCCTCCAAGCATTCCTTTCTTGGCATACCTTGTTTAATATCGCTTGTAATTTTTCAACATCGGTGGAGAAAAGGTAAATTGGTTCCCTTAGGGGAATAGGTTCTTGATGTTGATATGGCATCCTGAGCTTGAATGCTCTGACGCGTACCCATTGAAGGTAAGGATCCAGGGAGATGCAAAGATGTTTTCCTAACAATCTTCTCCCTTTGCTGTGAACAAGACGCCAGGCTTGGACAATTTCCTTCTTCAGCATGTTGCCATGATCGTCGATGTTCTTGAAGAACAGACCCTCCAATTGGATGTTACTTGGTATATTTTTCATGGGATAGCCGTATTGACGACGGGCTAAAGCTGGATTGTAACTGATTCCTCCCTTAGTTCCAATAAGGGGTATGTTGGGAAAACTTCCGCAACTGAAGATGATCTTGGTTTCGTCGTTGTCAGGACTACACCAATCAATGTCTGTATGAGTGAGAGACATGATTTTTTGTGACCAGTAAAGGCCATCCCTCATGTTCCAGAAAGTGCTAGACTTTGGCAGGTGCGAAACGAACCATTCGTATAACAACGGTACGCAGCATGTGATTAATCCTCCTCGCTGCAGGTTTCTTGAATGCACAGAGTGATAAGCATCCGCAAGCAAGGTTGGAACTGGATTTCCAATTAAGAAGATCTTAATTGCGTTGATGTCGACGAAATCGTTAATGTTAGGAAACAAAAACAATCCGTAGATAAGCAAAGCCAAGATTTCCTCAAAAGCATTCATGTCTTGGATGCTGACGAAGTACTGAGCTTGATCAAACAGGAATGATTCATCAACAACATAATCCTCAACAACATAAATGATTCATCACCACGATTTACACCTCTTCTTATTATCCATCACAGTCTCATATACTCTTTCAGAATACTCATATACAACAATTATGTGCCTACAACTTGTAGAGGAAATTTGGAAAAAAATTTTGTAAAAGAGGATTGAATCCTCATCTACTATAACTTTCAATTTACTAGGAAACATCACATCAGTGTGAATTTGCAGCTGAAAATCATTTTAAATACTACTTTATTCCGTAAAAGTTGATTTCTAAGCAAAAAGTTATAATTTTTATACAAAAAAAGATAATTTTATATACATGTACTTTATTATAGCTGTCTAAAATTCTTCAGTTTCCTTTTCGAGAGAAGGATCCATTGATAAAGTCTTTATCAATTTTTTTTGTTGCTTTTGAACACTTCATTGTCTAAGCCTCTATATAATAAACACCATGATCATCACATTACTATTTTTTATAATATATGACATTGTTTTTCTTATAAATAAAAACTAGAATACATAATATGTTTTTAAAGTGTATTTATAGTGTGCGTAATATATGAATGTGTAAATGAATACACGACGTGTGACCCGCGCGATGCGCGGATTTTGATTATTTTTAATTGTTATGTATTGTAAGTTTTTACAATTGAATTATAAACAGTGTTCACCACAATGATCCGTAGACCTTGTTCAAGTATGTCATTGTCCTCACCAATACTTCTCGTATTTCCTCTTTATCAACCTGTTAAAATAAGCATGGGTCAGAGCAGTATAAGAGTTAAATTAGAAAAAAACATAAATTTAAAAATAGTTCACATTAAAAGGTTAAGTTGTTACATCATCCCATGAAAAAAAGTTTTTCTATCATGATTGAAAAGAAATTCAACAAAGCTGTTAAGTTTCTGTTTGTTTGAGCTTTTAAAAACAAGATTATTTCTTTGTATTTTTAAAATAGATTTTATAAAATTATTTTTACCCAACATTATGTTAAACTATAAAAATTATTTTTAATAAAAGCGAAAACAAACGGGCCATAAATCCAGTGACTCGAATTGTTTTTTTCCAATTTAAAAATAAGCCATAATGAAACGAATAAAAAGATCAAATTGTAAAAAACTATTGTTGAAAAAAATTTGTTGAAGGAATATATAGATCAATAGCTTACCTGAACAAATGAAATTCAGCTATGAGAATCCCTGAAAGTAATGAGAATTGAACTTTTGGAGGCAATCAAGTCGATCAACATATATTTTAGAAAAAAACACTTGTTGTTGGAAACACTGCTCCATTGCCCTACAAATTTTATTTACATCTGCTCGTTCCACGTTTCCGTTGCAAATTCCTTGAATGAGAATGCCTATACAAGATTTAACTGATTATTTTGAAAATAAAATAAAATTTTACGTGTTCCGGATTTCTATCCCTAATGAGAAACAAAAAATAAATTTGCTCCCGTTTCTCAATCGTTTCAGCAACAAAAAACTATAGACAATCACAAAACTCACATTGTAACACGTTTATTTAATATTTGTCACAGGCTCTTAAATCCTAACAACTATATCTCGACATACATATCTTTTTCCGTTCATAGTAATATTTTTCTCCTTCCATTTCAAAACATGGCTAGTTCTAATGACAAATTGTAGATATAATTATAATTTGTAAGTGGATTACGTTTCAACGAGTTTTTTTTAGTAAAAGTAGTCATATCCTCAAAGGACAAAGTGTTTAGATGATTCGACACACAATACAAATATATGCAATTTTTTCTATTGACATGGGCATATACGCAGGGCACTCACAGACATACTTTAAAATAGAAGATGCCCACATACATGCTTCAATACGGCAATCCATGAAAAAATTTAGTTTCACTACAGTTCATGTAAGTGCATGTTTATTGTAAAGCATTGTGAGGATGCACTTAACTGAATCATAATCCTTAACACCATTCAACAAATTTGTAGAACATACAACATAATCCTAAGAATGATGTATTATTCAAGTGATCTGAATTTAGAATTAACAAAATTTGGAGTACATTCAACATAATCCTCAACAACATAAATGATTCATCACCACGATTTACACCTCTTCTTATTATCCATCACAATCTCATATACTCTTTCAGAATTCTCATATACAACAATTATGCGCCTACAACTTGCAGAGGAAATTTGGAAAAACTTTTTGTAAAAGAGGATTGAATCCTCCTCTACTATAACTTTCAATTTACTAGGAAACATCACATCAATGTGAAATTGCAGCTGAAAATCATTTTAAATACTACTTTATTCCGTAAAAGTTGATTTCTAAGCAAAAAGTAATAATTTTTATACAAAAAAAATAATTTTATATACATGTACTTTATTATAGCTGTCTAAAATTCTTCAGTTTCCTTTTCGAGAGAAGGATCCATAGATAAAGTCTTTATCAAAATTTTTTTTGTTGGTTTTGAACACTTCATTGTCTAAGTCTCTATATAATAAACACCATGATCATGACATTACTATTTTTTATAATATATGACATTGTTTTTCTAATAAATAAAAACTAGAATACATAATATGTTTTTAAAGTGTATTTATAGTGTGCGTAATATATGAATGTGTAAATGAATACACGATTTGTGACCCGCGCGATGCGCGGATTTTGATTATTTTTATTTGTTATGTATTGTAAGTTTTTACAATTGAATTATAAACAGTGTTCACCACAATGATCCGTAGACGTTGTTCAAGTATGTCATTGTCCTCACCAATACTTCTCGTATTTCCTCTTTCTCAACCTGTTAAAATAAGCATGGGTCAGAGCAGTATAAGAGTTAAATTAGAAAAAAACATAAATTTAAAAATAGTTCACATTAAAAGGTTAAGTTGTTACATCATCCCATGAAAAAAAAAATTCTATCATGATTGAAAAGAAATTCAACAAAGCTGTTAAGTGTCTGTTTGTTTTAGCTGTTAAAAACAAGATTATTTCTTTGTATTTTTAAAATAGATTTTATAAAATTATTTTTACCCAACATTATGTTAAACTATAAAAATTGTTTTTAATAAAAGCCAAAACAAACGGGCCATAAATCCAGTGACTCGAATTGAATTTTTCCAATTTAAAAATAACCCATAATGAAACGAATAAAAAGTTCAACTTGTTAAAAACTATTGTTGAAAAATTTTTGTTGAAGGAATATATAGATCAATAGCTTACCTGAACAAACGAAATTCAGCTATGAGAATCCCCGAAAGTAATGAGAATTGAACTTTTGGAGGCAATCAAGTCAATCAACATATATTTTAGAAAAAAACACTTGTTGTTGGAAACACTACTCCATTGCCCTACAAATTTTATTTACATCTTCTCATTCCACGTTTCCGTTGCAAATTCCTTGAATGAGAATGCCTATATAAGATTTAACTGATTATTTTGAAAATAAAATAAAATTTTACATGTTCCGGATTTCTATCCCTAATGAGAAACAAAAAATAAATTTGCTCGCGTTTCTCAATCGTTTCAGCAACAAAAAACTGTACACAATCACAAAACTCACATTGTAACACGTTTAATTAATATTTGTCACAGGCTCTTAAATCCTAACAACTATATCTCGACATACATATCTTTTTCCGTTCAAAGTAATAATTTTCTCCTATCATTTCAAAACGTGACTAGTTCTAATGACGAATTGTAGATATAATTATAATTTGTAAGTGGATTACGTTTCAACGAGTTATTTTTTTAGTAAAATTTGTTATATCCTCAAAGGACAAAGTTTTTAGATGATTCGACACACAATACAAATATATGCAATTTTTTCTATTCACATGGGCATATACGCAGGGCACTCACATACATATTTAAAACAGAAGATGCCCACATACATGCTTCAATACGGCAAACCATGAAAAAAATTTAGTTTCAACAAATTTGAAGAACATACAACATAACCCTAAGAATTATGTATTATTCAAATGATCTGAATTTAGAATTAACAAAATTTGGAGTACATTCAACATAATCCTCAACAACATAAATGATTCATCACCACGATTTACACTTCTTCATATTATCCATCACAGTCTCATATACTCTTTCAGAATTCTGATATACAACAATTAAGCGCCTACAACTTGCAGAGGAAATTTGGAAAAACTTTTTGTAAAAGAGGATTGAATCCTCCTCTACTATAACTTTTAATTTACTAGGAAACATCAAGTCAGTATGAAATTGCAGCTGAAAATCATTTTACATATTACTTTATTCCGTAAAAGGTAATTTCTAAGCAAAAAGAAATAATTTTTATACAAAAAAAAGATAATTGTATATACATGTACTTTATTATAGCTGTCTAAAATTCTTCAGTTTCCCTTTCGAGAGAAGGATCCATTGATAAAGTCTTTATCAATTTTTTTTGTTGTTTTTGAACACTTCATTGTCTAAGTCTCTCTATAATAAACACCATGATCATGACATTACTATTTTTTATAATATATGACATTGTTTTTCTTATAAATAAAAACTAGAATACATAATATGTTTTTAAAGTGTATTTATAGTGTGCGTAATATATGAATGTGTAAATGAATACATGATTTGTGACCCGCGCGATGCGTGGATTTAGATTATTTTTATTTGTTATGTATTTTAAGTTTTTACAATTGAATTATAAACAGTGTACACCACAATGATCCGTAGACGTTGTTCAAGTATGTCATTGTCCTCACCAATACTTCTCGTATTTCCTCTTTCTCAACCTGCTAAAATAAGCATGGGTCAGAGCAGTATAAGGTTTAAAATAGAAAAAAAACATAAATTTAAAAATAGTTCACATTAAAAGGTTAAGTTGTTACATCATCCCATGAAAAAAAGATTTTCTATCGTGATTGAATAGAAATTCAACAAAGCTGTTAAGTGTATGTTTGTTTTAGCTTTTAAAAAAAAGATTATTTCCTTGTATTTTTAAAATAGATTTTATAAAATCATTTTTTTAAAAAAATGAGACTTTTTTTATATTTTATTCTATATTGAAAGACTTATTCTAATATCCTATATCATAAGCATACATTATTGAAGACTGGAACATTGCCGAAATCGCATTTTTTTTCAAAAAGTTGTATTTTTAAAATTATTTTAATGAACATCTATTTGGAATCACTTCATAATTAAGTTGTTTTCTTTAACTTTTTTTATTAAGAAAATGTTTAACTAAAATGATTAAACATCTAAAATTACATTTTAAGAATAACTATTCAAACTAAATCTTTACTTGAACCTTTTATAAAGAGTTTCTTTGTAAATTATTTTTACACAAAATTATGTTGAACTATATAAATAATTTTTAATAAAATCCAAAACAAACGGGCCATAAATCCAATGACTCGAATTGATTTTTTCCAATTTAAAAATAATCCATAACAAAACAAATAAAAGGATCAAATTGTTAAAAACTATTGTTGAAAAAAATTTGTTGAAGGAATAAATAGATCAATGGCTTGCCTGAACGAAATTGAGCCATGAGAATCCTTGAAAGTAATGAGAACTGGACTCTTGGAGTCAATCAAGTCGATCAACATATATTTTAGAAACAAACACTTGTTATTGGAAACACTGCTCAATTGCCCTAAAAATTTTATTTACTTCTTCTCATTCCACGTTTCCGTTGCAAATTCCTTGAATGAGAATGCCTATACAAGATTAAACTGATTGTTTTGAAAATGAAATAAAATTTTACGTGTTCCTGATTTCTATCCTGAATGAGAAACAAAAAATAATTTTGCTCGCGTTTCTCAATCGTTTCAGCAACAAAAAACTGTAGACAATCACAAAACTCACATTGTAACACGTTTCATTAATATTTATTACAGGCTCTTAAATCCTAACAACTATATCTAGACATACATATCTTTTTCCGTTCATAGTAATATTTTTCTCCTTCCCTTTCAAAACATGACTAGTTCTAATGACAAATTGTAGATATAATTATAATTTGTAAGTGGATTACGTTTCAACGAGTTTTTTTGGTAAAATTAGTCATATCCTCACAGGACAAAGTGTTTAGATTTTTCTACACACAATACAAATATATGCAATTTTTTCTATTGACATGGGCATATACGTAGGGCACTCACAGACATACTTTAAAACAGAAGATGCCCACATACATGCTTCAATACTGCAAGCCATGAAAAAATTTAGTTTCACTACAGTTCATGTAACTGCATGTTTATTGTGAAGCATTGTGAGCATGCACTTAACTGAATCATAATCCTTAACACCATTCAACAAATTTGTAGAAAATACAACATAATCCTAAGAGTTGTGTATTATTACAATGATATGAATTTAGAATTAACAAAATTTGGAGGACATTCAACATAATCCTCAACAAGATAAATGATTCGTTACCACGATTTACACTTCTTCTTAATATCCATCACAGTCTCATATACTCTTTCAGAATTCTGATATACAACAATTAAGCACCTACAACTTGTAGAGGAAATTTGGAAAAACTTTTTGTAAAAGAGGATTGAATCCTCCTCTACTATAACTTTCAGTTTATTAGGAAACATCACGCCAGTATGAAATTGCAGCTGAAAATCATTTTAAATATTATTTATTCCGTAAAAGGTAATTTCTAAGCAAAAAGAAATAATTTTTATACAAAAAAAGATAATTTTATATACATGTACTTTATTGTAGCACTTTGTTGGAGGCAATCAAAAGAAGATAATTTTTATATACATGTACTTTGTTGGAGAAAATAAAATAAAATTTTACATGTTCCGGATTTCTATCCCTAATGAGATACAAAAAATAAATTTGCTCGCGTTTCTCAATCGTTTCAGCAACAAAAAACCGTAGACAATCACAAAACTCACATTGTAACACGTTTATTTAATATTTGTCACAGGCTCTTAAATCCTAACAACTATATCTCGACATACATATCTTTTTCTGTTCATAGTAATATTTTTCTCCTTCCATTTCAAAACATGACTAGTTCTAATGACAAATTGTAGATATAATTATAATTTGTAAGTGGATTACGTTTCAACGAGTTTTTTTTTTTAGTAAAATTAGCCATATCCTCAAAGGACAATGTAATATCTCATATTATTTTAAGCATTATTATATGGATATATATAGTGCTAAGAAGAAAATTATGGGATAACCTCTAATTTAAGGAATAGTTGTTGAGATGGAAACAGAATTGTTGGAAACAAACTAAATGGAAAAAGAGTAAATGTCACCTAGTTGAAGGACATTTTGGCCATTTAACTAGGATGACTGTGACTAAGGGCAAGTTTGGTGGGTTGGTGTTATCCAAATCAGAATTTTATGAAGAAAAAGAACTAAAAGCTTGGAAGAGGAAGAGGAACTCATATTCCCTTTGGCATTTTCGTATTCCATGGACAGCATTCACTAAAAGTGCCATAACTTTCCGCTCATAACTCCGATTCAGGAAATTCTCTAAGCTTTGGATTCTACACAAAATTCTCTTCAGTTTGCATATAAATTTCGCACTCATAGTTGGTTTATTGATGTAGATAAACAAGTTTGAAGATTGATGACTGATGCTGAAAATCAGTACAAGAGGGTTATGGGTTTGATCATGTTAGAGGTGAAGTTTTGGCATCAATGGAAGTCCAATGGCAGAAAGAGCATCCTCTCAACCTCTATTAATCCAAGGTGACTCCTTAGTTAGATACCTTGGGGAATTTGTATGCAAGGGTTTATGTTGGGAATTGGGGTTAGAGTGATAATCCATAATTGTATGTGATCAACTCGTTTAATTGATGAGTACATGTTGCATGTTGATGATTCTGAATATATGTATGATATAAAATTCGTTGGGACTGTATTGAGAATGCATGGAATCAATTATAGGGCATTTGGGACTGATTTAGGACTCTTAGAATGCAGAAAAATTGATTCTGCTACAGGATATTCGGTTACGGGTCTTTGGGTAACCGATTACGTTGATAAAAATGCAATTTTGGGCTGTTTTTAGTGCTAGTAATCGGTTACTGAGTTTGGGTAATCGGTTACCCTGAGCGAAATGGAAAAAAATAGGAAACTTCGGAAGTTCGTAACTTTTGCGTGGTAAGTCCGTTTCGCGTAAACTTTATATCGTTGGAAAGCTAGCGACGTGTACTCTCTAATAAAATTGGTCCCTAAACCAGAATGTTTGATTTAATAATAGTGGAACCCCACTTAGTGAAGCACTGAATTAGTATAAGAACTTATGTCTTACCAATTGATTAACAATTCTTATGTTATGCATGGCATAGATTATCTATTGCTTATTATGAATGTGATATCCATAATTGAGAATGTTATGCTATTATGTTTTATACACGAAAATCTATGGACATCGTCGTTTTGGTTAAACGATCGGAATTGCTTGTATTGTATGGATTAACGCTTGTTATGTTGTGTATGATTGAATCGAAGTAGACCAGGTACTAGGTTACGATTCAGACCGTGGGTCCTTGATTCGTCTGTGGGACTGTCCTGATCGTGGATCACAGAGGCACACACCTGAACTACCGTTGCAGTGTGCTTGTGAGTGTCGTACGGGGCTTTTTATTCACTTGCTATTAACACACTCACGTGCTCGGTATGGTGGCGTTATGCGGCTAAGTAAGCCTACGCATAATAGGCAAACCATCTCTAGTGATGCCATGTAGGCTACATCATTAGGTTCCTACCCGGATGGGCTCGTGCATCGAGACAGCGTGTTGCACTTGCTGTTAACACCACGTGCGTACAGGTGATTAATGGGACGGTGTCGCCTCTTAGGCAAGGTCATCTCGCAGCAATTAGGCTTGTGCGAACCCATTTAATAACTCTAGCAGGGTGCTTGTGCAAGTCTCTTAACAAATAGGCATGGGTGAACCCACCGAGGGTGTGTTTGTAACCTAGTAGTGGTATTAACGTACTTCCGAATTCCCCATACATGGGTATGGGTTTTGGCATACATGTTTGTTGTACTATTTGTATACTTGTGATATGATGACTCCTACGGTGGACGATTCATGTGTTTGCTCCGTACTTGTATCGGATGTGAGGATAAACCCCGGATCAATGGTGGATTCGGTTTTGATGCATGTACCCTGTAGATCCGAGTAGACCCATAGGATAGGATGACTCACTGAGATTTAGTAATCTTACCCCAATCAACTTATATTTTTTTCAGGTGCAGTTTAGTAGTGGGTTGTCAGTAGCAGGTTTGGACTGAAGACTTGGAAGTGGTGATGGCTCAGAGACCTTGTTAGATCTCATTTTCCGCTGTGCAGATCCATCAAAGACACGTGTTTTGTTATACTTTAGTAGAATTTCATGTTGTATTCAATATGGATATTTCTATATCTATAGCTTATGTATGTACTCAATATCAATTTTAACGTTTCATGCATAATATACTAGTCATTTATGTATGGGGTGTTACAGAAAAAGTGTTTAGTTGATTCGACACACAATACAAATATATGCAATTTTTTCTATTGACATGGGCATATACGTAGGGCACTCACAGACATACTTTAAAACAGAAGATGCCCACATACATGATTCAATACGGCAAGCCATGAAAAAATTTAGTTTCACTACAGTTCATGTAAGTGCATGTTTAATTTATAGTGAAGCATTGTGAGCATGCACTTAACTGAATCATAATCCTTAACAAAATTCAACAAATTTGAAGAACATACAACATAACCCTAAGAATTATGTATTATTCAAATGATCTGAATTTAGAATTAACAAAATTTGGAGTACATTCAACATAATCCTCAACAACATAAATGATTCATCACCACGATTTACACTTCTTCATATTATCCATCACAGTCTCATATACTCTTTCAGAATTCTGATATACAACAATTAAGCGCCTACAACTTGCAGAGGAAATTTGGAAAAACTTTTTGTAAAAGAGGATTGAATCCTCCTCTACTATAACTTTTAATTTACTAGGAAACATCAAGTCAGTATGAAATTGCAGCAGAAAATCATTTTACATATTACTTTATTCCGTAAAAGGTAATTTCTAAGCAAAAAGAAATAATTTTTATACAAAAAAAGATAATTGTATATACATGTACTTTATTATAGCTGTCTAAAATTCTTCAGTTTCCCTTTCGAGAGAAGGATCCATTGATAAAGTCTATCAATTTTTTTTGTTGTTTTTGAACACTTCATTGTCTAAGTCTCTCTATAATAAACACCATGATCATGACATTACTATTTTTTATAATATATGACATTGTTTTTCTTATAAATAAAAACTAGAATACATAATATGTTTTTAAAGTGTATTTATAGTGTGCGTAATATATGAATGTGTAAATGAATACATGATTTGTGACCCGCGCGATGCGTGGATTTAGATTATTTTTATTTGTTATGTATTTTAAGTTTTTACAATTGAATTATAAACAGTGTACACCACAATGATCTGTAGACGTTGTTCAAGTATGTCATTGTCCTCACCAATACTTCTCGTATTTCCTCTTTCTCAACCTGCTAAAATAAGCATGGGTCAGAGCAGTATAAGGTTTAAAATAGAAAAAAAACATAAATTTAAAAATAGTTCACATTAAAAGGTTAAGTTGTTACATCATCCCATGAAAAAAAGATTTTCTATCGTGATTGAATAGAAATTCAACAAAGCTGTTAAGTGTATGTTTGTTTTAGCTTTTAAAAAAAAGATTATTTCCTTGTATTTTTAAAATAGATTTTATAAAATCATTTTTAAAAAAAAAATGAGACTTTTTTTATATTTTATTCTATATTGAAAGACTTATTCTAATATCCTATAACATAAGCATACATTACTGAAGACTGAAACATTGCCGAAATCGCATTTTTTTTCAAAAAGTTGTATTTTTAAAATTATTTTAATGAACATCTATTTGGAATCACTTCATAATTAAGTTGTTTTCTTTAACTTTTTATATTAAGAAAATGATTAAACATCTAAAATTACATTTTAAGAATAACTATTCAAACTAAATCTTAACTTGAACCTTTTATAAAGAGTTTCTTTGTAAATTATTTTTACACAAAATTATGTTGAACTATATAAATAATTTTTAATAAAATCCAAAACAAACGGGCCATAATGAGAAACAAAAAATAAATTTGCTCGCGTTTCTCAATCGTTTCAGCAACAAAAAAGCGTAGACAATCACAAAACTCACATGGTAACACGTTTATTTAATATTTGTCACAGGCTCTTAAATCCTAACAACTATATCTCGACATACATATCCTTTTCCGTTCATAGTAATATTTTTCTCCTTCCATTTCAAAACATGACTAGTTCTAATGACAAATTGTAGATATAATTATAATTTGTAAGTGGATTAGGTTTCAACGAGTTTTTTTGAGTAAAATTAGTCATATCTTTAAAGGACAACGTATTTAGAAGATGCCCACATACATGCTTCAAAACGGCAAGCCATGAAAAGATTTAGTTTCACTATAGTTCATGTAACTGCATGTTTATTGTGAAGCATTGTGAGCATGCACTTAACTGAATCATAATCCTTAACACCATTCAACAAATTTGTAGAACATACAACATTATCCTAAGATATATGTATTATTCAAATTACCTGAATTTAGAATTAACAAAATTTGGAGGACATTCAACCTAATCCTCAACAACATAAATGATTCATTGCCACGATTTACACTTCTTCTTATTATCCATCACAGTCTCATATACTCTTTCAGAATTCTGATATACAAAAATTAAGTGCCTACAACTTGTAGAGGAAATTTGGAAAAACTTTTTGTAAAAGTGGATTTAATCCTCCTTTACTATAAATTTCAATTTATTAGGAAACATCACGTCAGTATGAAATTGCAGGTGAAAATCATTTTAAATATTTTACGAAGGTATACATCTCCATTGATGGAGAAGAATAAACACATGAAAGTGAAAAAGAGAAAGAGAGAAGAAGAAAAACTTGATTCATTAATTGGTAAAGTTAGTTACAATCTGCAGTTATATATCAACACACATGTAACTAACTTAAACAGAATTGAAGGGTATCTAATCCAATGCATGAGGATGCATGGTAACATGGGAAAAACACACTAACAGTAGGCTATGTGATTGAATCATTTTCATGCTGCTTGTTACGTGACTCTTCTATTGTTAATACCCCCTCACAAGCTTGAGGTTGGTAAATATCTACCAAGCCTAGCTTGCCCAAACAAGCAGAAAATGGTTGTGGACCAAGAGCTTTCGTAAACACATCAAAAGCTTGATTATGAGAGCGTACAGGAAGCAGACGCATCACAACAGCTTGAAGCTTCTCGCGAACTAAATGACATTCGATATCAAGGTCTTTTGTCCTTTCATGAAACACCAGATTGGATGAGATTTGGATTGCACTTTGATTATCGCAGTATAAGACAGGAAGCCTAGATGGATGTTGATGAAGATCATGCAAAAGAAAACACATCCCCTGGAGTGCATGTGTCAGATGCCAAGGCTCTATATTCAGTCTCTATGGAGGAGCAGCTAACCGTAGGCTGTTTCTTATATTTCCAAGACACTAAAGATTCTCTAATGAAAAAACAATATCCGGAGATTGAGCGTCTGGTTTCAATGCAGCCACCCCAATCAGCATCACTGAAAACCAGAATTTGTAAAGCAGAAGAAGAGGATAAGAAGATTCCACGTGCAGGAGATCGTTTAAGGTACCTTAAGACACGCATAGCAGCTCGATAGTATGCTTTAGTGGGAGCACTCATGAATTGACTTAGTTGTTGCGTGGCCAATGCAATGTCTGGGCGAGTTATGGTGAGATATATTAATTTTCCAACGAGTCTTCGATAGACAATGATATTTGAGAATGCATTGCCCTTGTCTTGATGGAGACGAATGGATGCATCCAAGGGAGTTGAGGCTAGCTTGCATCTAGTGAGACTAGCATCTTGAAGAAGGTCAAGGTAATACTTCCGTTGGCAAATTGTAATGTCTTTAGAGTATCGAGCCACCTCGAGCCCTAAACAAAAACTTCAATTTTCCCAGGTCCTTGATGCAATGCTTGTTTCAATTCTTCAAACACATTGAGAGAGGTTCCAGCTAAGATGATGTCATAAACATACACCAATAAAGCTGTAAAAGAGGTAGAATTGGACTTGATAAATAGTGTGTGATCAACAGCAACATGTTTGAAACCTTGTGCCACAAAGAATGTAGTGAGCTTTTCAAACCACTATCTGCTAGCCTACTTTAATCCATATAGTGATTTTTTGAGTTTGCATACTTGGCCAGGATTAGGGGCAGTTACTCCTTGAGGAACACGCATATACACTGCTTCATTTAAATCACCATGTAAGAATGCGTTATTGACATCTAATTGGTGTATATGCCAGCCATGAATGGTAGCCAAAGCTAGAAGGACACGAATTGTAGTTAGCTTAACAACTAGAGAGAATGTTTCAAGGTAATCCAAACCTTCAGTTTGATTGAAACCCTGAGCAAACAGTCGAGCTTTAAACCTCTCAACAGTGCCATCAGCGTGTCTTTTAACCTTGTAGACCCATTTACTTCCTATAGTAGATGCATCACGAGGAAGTGCAACAAAGTCCCAGGTTTGATTATTGTTAAGAGCCTCTATTTCAGATTGCATTGCTTGGACCCATCGAGGATCTTTAGAAGCAGCCATATAGTTTCTTGGTTCACTTTCAGATAAGAGTGACAAAATGTATGCTTGATGGCTAGGTGAGATTTTGGAAAGAGACATACACTGTTCAATAGGGTATTGACAAGACACAGAGTTAGATTCACAAATGTAATCTTTGAGATGGACAGGAGTTTGTGATATTCTACTGGATTTTCTAGTTGGCTCAAGAGAAGTAGAATTAGTTGTGTCACAATGAATGGAGGAAGAGGGAATATCGGGCAAGGCACTAGATGTGGACACAGGATTTGACACAGATTCAACACCTGAAGAATCAATATCAGAGATAGATTCATCATCTGATTCATTTGAAACTTTAGTGTTAGGAAACAAATGAGTAGGGACAGACTCTTTTTCAGCATTGTTGGTTTTGGAATGATCTATATAGATTTCTATGTGAGCATTTATGTCAGATGACTCAAAAAAGGGAAATGTCATATCAAAGAATTTAACATTTTAGGACACAAATATGTCATGAGTGGAAATATCTAAGAGTATGAAACCTTTCATACCTGCCTTGTATCCCAAGAAAGAAAATTTTCTAGCTCTTGAATCAAAGTTGTGTCTATTAGTGGGAAGTGTAAAAGCATAACCTAAGCAACCAAACACCTTCAAGGAACTTAAATCAGTTAAAGTGCCATACATGACTTCAAAAGAGGATTTGTTGCTTAGTAGTTTTGTAGGAATTCTATTCATCAAATACACTGCATGAGTCACAACATAGGACCAGAACTTCCTTGTCAAGTTTGATTGAAACATGAGGGCACGAATGATGTTGAGTATGTGTTGATGGCGCCTTTCAACTCTCCCATTTTGTTGGGGTGAATACACACAGCTTCTTTGATGTAAAATGCCCTTCGAAGCATAAAATTTAGGCATTAACAATTCAGTGCCATTGTCACTACGAATGACTTTGATCATTTTGCTGAATTGAGTTTCAACCATGTTGACAAACTCTATTATCTTTTCTCCAACCTCCATCTTAGATTTTAACATCACAACCTAAACATTTCAACTATGATCATTTAAGATAGTAAGGAAATACTTAAATCCATGGACAGAAACTGTGTTAAGAGGACCCCATATGTCAATATGTATCAAATCAAAAGGATTACAAGCATTATTATTGCTAATAGAAAAAAGCAAGCGCTTTTGTCTAGCTTGTTGACACACATCACAAGCTTTATGTATACTAGCTGGAATGTAACTGTACTTAGTGCTAATACATTGCATCCTATCGTGTGATAGATGCCCTAATCTTAAATGCCAAAGGATAGCAGCGGCAGTTTATTCATGCCTATTACTTTTGAATTTGCTTGATACAAAACCTTCATTGCTAGTGGTAGGAGATGTGTCTTTCTTTAGACTCAAGTAATACAGTCTATCCAGTTCACTAGCTAAACCAATCCTCTTCAAATTCTTCCTTGCTTGTATAAT
Source organism: Vicia villosa (assembly GCF_029867415.1). Taxonomy (NCBI): domain Eukaryota; kingdom Viridiplantae; phylum Streptophyta; class Magnoliopsida; order Fabales; family Fabaceae; genus Vicia; species Vicia villosa. The sequence goes on from NC_081182.1 coordinate 170,877,791, forward strand.
GCATCTATTAATTTCAAAAACAAGATTGTAATCTTGCTCTTTACACAAATTTGAAACAGAACTCAGATTCACTTCAAACTTTGGCATATATAATACACCATGAATGATAAGGTCTTTAAATATTCTAACATCTCCACATATATAAGTGGTTATAGAATCTCCATTTGGTAAATTCACCACAACTGGATCAATCTTATCATGCTTTAGGAACCAGTCTAAATTATTGCATATATGGTGTGTAGCACCTCTGCCTAATATCCATTTAGCACCACTACTAATATTGAAACTAACAATATAAGGTTTACCTCCCTTTGCCATGTTCATTGATGCTGAAGATGTATGCTTCTCGAGTAGCATCATCAAATTGTTGTATTTCTCCTTTGTCAAGGTCATGTCTGCTTCATCATTGGAAGATCCAGCTGCCACATTTGCTTCAACTTGATTGACTTGTGCTGAAGATCCTTTGCCAAGATTAGGAGGATAACCATGCTTTTTGTAGCAATTCTCCACAATATGCCCATTTTTACCACAGTGTGTACAAACTTTGAAATTGCCTCTACCTCTGCCATTGCCATTGCCATTTCCACTGTTTCCTCCTTTGCCATATCCACTATTTCCTCTACCTCTTCCAAATTGCTTAGTGCTATCAACAGCATTCACCATTCCAATTCCATCTTTAGTGGTATTGCTCCTAGACAAAATAGTTCCAGCTCCACAATTTTTCCTTTCTTGCTGAAGCACCTTAGAGAACACCTTATTGATTTGAGGTAAAGGATCCATAAGTAGCACTTGGGAAACAACTCCATGGAACTCTTCATTCAAGCCAATCAAGAACTGAATTATACGATCTTCAGCTCTAAAGCTTCTGTTGTTCCTCATGGCAAGGCATGCACAAGTCACAAGACATGTACAATTTGGCATTGGCCTATATTGATCAAGTTCCTCCCATAAGCTCCTCAACTCAGTGAAATAATCAGAGATTTTCTTGCTTCGTTGCTTTAGGTTTGAAATCTCTTGATATAGTTGTGCAACACGAATCTTGTCTCCTGTCATAAACCGATCCCTGAGATCGTTCCACACATCCACAACATTTTCAATGAACACCACACCTTGAGCTATGGAAGGTGTTATTAGGGATGGCAAGAAGACCTAAACCCGCGGGCCCCACCCGCACTCGAACCCGAGTCAACGGGTGAAAACCCGAGTTGACTGGGTTTGGGTTCGGGTGCCAACCGATATTTCGGGTGCGGGTTTGGATAGTGTTAAACCCGCACCCGAAACCCGAAATCACACCTGTTTATTTATATATATATATATATTATATATTAAAAATTATATATATTATATATATTATATATATTATATTATATATATATATTGTATATATATATAATATATATATTGTGGATAATTGTAGAAAAAATGTATTTTATGTATTTTGTTGCGGGTTTGGGTTTGGGTGAAAAAACCCGAACCCAACGGGTGTGGGCGTGGGTGTTATTTTGCCACCCGAATAGCCTTTGGGTTTGGGTTCGGGTGCATCTCTGCCATGCAACAAGATTGTTGCGTCTCTACCATGCAACGTAATTGATATCGTTGCAATCAGGTACTTCAATTGTTCCATCAACAAACTAAAATTTATTCTTCATGGCCAACGCTCTTCTCATATTCATTGACCACGCATGATAGTTTTCTCCAGATAAAGCTGGTGTAAAACAAATAGTTGCAGGATTTTCAGATGGATGAATGTAGTATGGATCAAGTTGCTCCTGTATTTGTTTGTTGTTGTTCTTTCTCCCAGCCATCGTAACGAATCAAGAACAAGAAGAAACAATATGATGAATCAAGAATCAGTGGAAAAAGTGTTGATCGATACAAATCAAAATGATCAACATGAAATAAACGAATCAATGATCGAAGCACAAACTTCAAAATCGAGTGCAGCGGAAACAGAACAGGTTTAACCTAATCTGATACCATCTAAGAAGGTATACAACTCCATTGATGGAGAAGAATCAACACATGAAAGTGAAAAAGAGAAAGAGAGAAGAAGAAGAAGAAGAAGAACTTGATTCATTGATTGGTAAAGTTAGTTATAATCTACAGTTATATATCAACACACATGTAACTAAGTAAAACAGAATTGAAGGGTTTCTAATCTAATGCATGAGGATGCATGGTAACATGGTAAACACACACTAACGGTAGGCTATGTGGTTGAATCATTTTCATGCAGCTTGTTACGTGACTCTTCTATAATTGATAAATATTACTTTATTCCGTAAAAGGTAATTTCTAAGCAAAAAATAATAATTTTTAAACAAAAAAAGATAATTTTAAATACATGTACTTTATTTTAGCAGTCTAAAATTCTTCAGTTTCCTTTTCGAGAGAAGGATCCATTGATAAACTCTTTATCAAATTAATTTTTTTTGTTGTTTTTCAACACTTCATTGTCTAAGTCTCCCATTATTAAACACCATGATCATGATATTATTATTTTTTATAATATATGACTTTATTTTTCTTTTAAATAAAAACAAGAATACATAAAATGTTTTTAAATTATATTTATCGTTTACGTAATATATGAATGTGTAAATGAATACACGATTTGTGACATGCGTGATACGCGGATGTAGATTATTTTTATTTGTTATTTAATCTAAGTTTTTACAATTGAATTATAAACAGTGTACACCATAATGATCCGTAGACGTTGTTCAAGTATGTCATTGTCCTCACCAATACTTCTCGTATTTCCCCTTTCTCGACCTGTTAAAATAAGAATGGGTCAGACTAGTATAAGAGTTAAAATAGAAAAAAACATAAATTTAAAAATAGTTCACATTAAAAGGTTAAAATGTTACCTCATCCCATGAAAAAATGTTTTTCTATCATGATTGAAAAGAAATTCAACAAAGCTGTTAAGTGTCTGTTTGTTTTAGCTTTTAAAAACAAGATTATTTCATTGTATTTTTAAAATAGATTTTATAAAATCGTTTTTCAAAAAAAATGAAATTGTTTGTATGTTATTTTTCTAAATTGAAAGACTTATTCTAATAACCTATAACATAAGCATACATTATTGAAGACTGAAACATTGCGAAATTGCAATTTTTTCAAAAAGTTGTATTTTAAAAATCATTTTAATGAACATCTATTTGGAATCACTTCATAATTAAGTTGTTTTCTATAACTTTTTATATTAAGAAAAAGTTTAACTAAAATGATTAAACATCTAAAATTACATTTTAAGAATAACTATTCAAACTAGATTTTTACTTGAACCTTTTAATAAAAGCCAAAACAAACGGGCCATAAAAATAATTTTTACACAAAATTAAGTTAAACTATAAAAATAATTTTTAATAAAAGCCAAAACAAACGGTTCATAAATCCAATGACTCGAATTGTTTTTTTTTCCAATTTAAAAATAAGCCATAACAAAACAAATAAAAAGATCAAATTGTTAAAAACTATTGTTGAAAAAATTTGTTGAAGGAATAAAGAGATCGATAGCTTACCTGAACAAACGAAATTGAGCCATGAGAATCCTCGAAAGTAATGAGAATTGAACTTTTGGAGGCAGTCAAGTCGATCAACATATATATTAGAAACAAACACTTGTTCTTGGAAACACTGCTCAATTGCCCTACAAATTTTATTTACATCTTCTCGTTCCACGTTTCCGTTGCAAATTCCTTGAATGAGAATGCCTATACAGGATTAAACTGATTAATTTGAATATAAAATAAAATGTTATGTGTTCCGGATTTCTATCCCTAATGAGAAACAAAAAATAAATTTGCTTGTGTTTATCAATTGTTTCAGCAACTAAAAATTGGTGACAATCACAAAACTCACATTGTAACACGATTCTTTAAGATTTATCACATGCTCTTAAATCCTAACAACTATATCTCGGCATGCATATCTTTTTTCGTTCATAGTAATATTTTACTCAGCATTTCATGAAAGAATTTAGTATAGAATTTAGTTTCACAGCTGTTCATGCACTGCATGTTTATTGTGAAGCTTTATGAGCGTGCACTTAACTGAATCATAATCCTTAACACCATTCAACAAATTTGTAGAACATACAACATAATCCTAAGAATTATGTATAATACAAATTATCTCAATTTGGAATGAACAAAATTTGGAGGACATAATCCTCAACAACATAAATGACTCATCACAACCATTTACACTTCTTCTTATGATCCATCACAGTCTCATATACTCTTTCAGAATTATGATATACAACTATTAAGCGCCTACAACTTTCAGAGAAAATTTGGAAAAACTTTTTGTAAAAGAAGATTGAATCCTCCTTTACTATAACTTTCAATTTATCAGGCAACATCACTTCAGGAAAAATTTGTAGCTGAAAATCATTTTAAATATTACTTTATTCAGTAAAAGATAATTTCTAAGGAAAAATAACTATTTTTAAACAAAAAAAAAAGATAATTTTTAATACATGTACTTTATTATAGTTGTCCAAAATTCTCCAGTGTACCTTTTGAGAGATGGATCTATTGATAGAGTCTTAATCAAATTTTATTTTTTTTGAACAGATCATTATTAAGTTTCTCGATAATAAAAAACAAGATTATGACACAGTTTTTTTAATTATATATGACATTGTTTTTCTTATAAATAAAAACTAGAATACATTGTATGTTTTTAAAGTGTATTTTTAGTTTGCGTAATATATGAATGTGTAATTAAATACCTGATTTGTGACCCGCACAATGCGCGGATGTAGATTATTTTTATTTGTTATGTATTGTAAGTTTTTACAATTGAATTATAAACATTGTACACCGTAATGATCTGTAGACATTGTTCAAGTATAGCATTGGCCTCACCAATACTTGTTATGTTTCCTCTTTTTAACCTGTTAATATTAGCATGGGTAAGAACAATATAAGAGTTAAAATTGAAATAAAAACATAAATTCCAAAATAGTTCAAATTAAAAGGTTAAGTTGTTACCTCATCTCATGAAAAAAAATTTCTTTCATGACAAAAAAGAAATTAAACATAGGTGTTAAGTGTCTGTTTGTTTTAGCTTTAAAAAACAGGATTATTTCTTTGAATTTTCAAAATAAGTTTTATTAAATCATTTTTTGAAAAAATCAAGTTGTTTTTATATTTGTTTTTTTCCAAATTGAAATACTTAATCTAATATCCTATAACATAAGGATACATTATTGAAGACCGAAACATTGCCGAAATAGTATTTTAAAAATCATTTTAATTAACATCTATTTGATATAACTTAAAAATTAAGTCTTTGTTTGAACTTTTTATATTCAAAAAAAATTCACTAAAATGATGAAACATCTAAAATTACATTTTAAGAATAACTATTCAAACTAAATTTTTACTCGAACCTTTTACAAAAAGTTTCTTTGTAAATTATTTTTACATAAAATTATGTTCAACTATAAAAATAATTTTTAATAAAAGCCAAAACAAATAGGCCATAAATCCAATGACTCGAATTGGTTTTTTCCAATTTAAAAATAAACCATAACAAAACAAATAAAAAGATCAAATTGTTAAAAACTATTGTTGAAAAAAAATTGTTGAACATACGAAATTGAGCCATGTCAATTCTCGAAAGTAATGAGAACTGAACTTTTGGAGGTAATCTAGTCGATCAACATATATTTTAGAAATAAACACTAGTTGTTGGAAACACTGCTCAATTGCCCTACAAATTTTATTTACATCTTCTCGTTCCACGTTTTCGTTGCAAATTCCTTGAATGAGAATGCCTATACAAGATTTAACTGATTATTTTGAAAATAAAAGTAAATTTTCTGTGTCCCAAATTTCTATTCCTAATGAGAAACAAAAAATAAATTTGCTCATGTTTCTCAATCGTTTCAGCAGCTAAAAACTGTAGACAATCACAAAACTCACATTGTAACACGCTTCATTAATATTTATCACAGACTCTTATATCCTAACAACTATATCTCATCATGTATATCTTTTTCTGTTCATATTAAAATTTTTCTCCTTCCATTTCAAAACGTGACTAGTTCTAATGACAAATTGTAGATATAATTATAATTTGTAAGTGGATTACGTTTCAACGAGTTTTTTTGAGTAAAATCAGTCATATCCTCAAAGCACAAAGTTTTTAGATGATTTGACACACAATACAAATATATGCAATTTTTTCTATTGACATGGGCATATACGCAGGGCACTCACATACATACTTTAAAACAGAAGATGCCGACGTACATGCTTCAATACGGCAAGCCATGAAAAAATTTAGTTTCACTACAATTCATGTAACTGCATGTTAATTGTGAAGCATCATGAGCATGCACTTAACTGAATCATAATCCTTAACACCATTCAACAAATTTGTAGAACATACAACATAATCCTAAGAATTATGTATTATTCAAATGATCTGAATTTAGAATTAACAAAATTTGGAGGACATTTAACATAATCCTCAACAACATAAATGATTCATCACCACGATTTACACTTCTTCTTATTATTCACCATTGTCTCATATACTCTTTCAGAATTGTGATATACAACAATTAATCGCCTACAACTTGCAGAGGAAATTTGGAAAAACTTTTTGTAAAAGAGGATTGAATCCTCCTCTACTATAACTTTCAATTTACTAGGAAACATCACGTCAGTATGAAATTGCAGCTGAAAATCATTTTAAATATTACTTTATTCCGTAAAAGGTAATTTCTAAGCAAAAAATAACAATCACAAAACTCACATTGTAACGCGATTCATTAATATTTATCACAGGCTCTTAAATCCTAACAGCTATATCTCGGCATGCATATCTTTTTCCGTTCATAGGAATATATTTCTCAGCTGTTCATGAAAGAATTAAGTGTAGAAATTAGTTTCACAGCAGTTCATGCAACTGCATGTTCATTGTGAAATTTTGTGAGTGTGCACTTAACTGAATCATAATCCTTAACACCATTCAACAATTTTGTAGAACATACAACATAATCCTAAGAATTATGTATAATTCAAATGATCTGAATTTGGAATGAACAAAATTTGGAGGACAATCAACATAATCCTCAACAACATAATGATTCATCACAACCATTTACACTTCTTCTTATGATCCATCACATTCTCTTATACTCTTTCAGAATTATGTTATACAACTATTAAGCGCCTACAACTTGCAGAGAAAATTAGGAAAAAATTTTTGTAAAAGAAGATTGAATCCTCCTTTACTTTCAATATATCAGGCAACATCACTTCAGGATGAACTTGTAGCTGAAAATCATTTTAAATATTACTTTATTCAGTAAATGATAATTTCTAAGCAAAAAATAACTATTTCTAAACAAATAAAGATAATTTTTTATACTTGTGCTTTATTATAGCTGTCCTAATTAATAAAGTCTTTATTATAGCTGTCCCTTTTGAGAGATGGATCTATTGATAAAGTCTTTATCAAATTAATTTTTTTGTTTTTGAATACTTCATTGTCTAAGTCTCCCGATAATAAAAAACAAGATTATGACACAGTTTTTTTTATTATATATGACATTGTTTTTCTTACAAATAAAAACTAGAATACATTGTATGTTTTTAAAGTGTATTTATAGTTTGCGTAATATATGAATGTGTAAATGAATACCTGATTTGTGACCAGCACAATGCACGAATGTAGATTATTTTTATTTGTTATGTATTGTAAGTTTTTACAATTGAATTATAAACATTGTACACCACAATGATTCGTAGACGTTGTTCAAGTATAACATTGGCCTCACCAATACTTCTTATGTTTCCTCTTTTTCAACTTGTTAAAATAAGCATGGGTTAGAACAATATAATTAAATATTGTGACACACTTCATTAATATTTATCTCAGGTTCTTAAATCCTAACAACTAGATCTCAGCATGCATATCTTTTTCCGTTCATAGTAATATTTTTCTCCTTCCATTTCAAAAAGTGACTAGTTCTAATGAAAAATTATAAATATAATTATAATTTGTAAGTGGATTACGTTTCAACGAGTTTTTTTGAGTAAAATTTGTCATATCCTCAAAGGACAAAGTTTTTGGATGATTCGACACACAATACAAAAAATATGCATTTTTTCTATTAGCATGGGCATATCACTAGGCACTCACATACATACTTTAAAACAGAAGATGCCCACATACATGCTTCATAACGACAAGCCATGAAATAATTAAGTATAGAATTTAGTTTCACAGCAGTTCATGCAACTGCATCTTTATTGTGAAGCTTTGTTAGCGTTCACTTAACTGAATCATAATCCTTAACACCATTCAACAAATTTGTAGAACATACAACATAATCCTAAGAATCATTTATTATAAAAATGATCTGAACTTAGAATTAACAAAATTTGAAGGACATTCAACATGATCCTCAACAACATAAATGATTATTCACCACCATTTACACTTCTTCTTATAGTCCATCACAGTCTCATATACTCCTTCAGAATTCGGATATACAACCATTAAGCTCCTACAACTTGTAGAAGAAATTTGGAAAAACTTTTTGTAAAAGAAGATTGAATCCTCCTTTACTATAAGTTCAATTTATCAGGCAACATCACTTCAGGATGAATTTGTATCTGAAAATCGTATTAAATATTACTTTATTCAATAAAAGATAATTTCTATGCAAAAAATAACAATTTTTAAACAAAAAAAAAGATAATTTTAAATTCATGTACTTTATTATAGCTGTCTAAATTCTCCAGTTTCCTTTTTGAAAGAAGGATCCATTGATAAAGTCTTTATCAAATTAATTTTTTTTGTTGTTTTGAACACTTCATTGTCTGAGTCTCCTTATAATAAACACCCTGATTATGACACTGTTTTTTTATAATATATGACATTGTTTATCTTATAAATAAAAACTTGAATACATTGTATGTTTTTAAAGTGTATTTATAGTTTGCGTAATATATGAATGTGTAAATGAATATCCGATTTGTGACCCGCGCAATGCGCCGATGTAGATTATTTTATTTGTTATGTATTGTAAGTTTTTAGAATTGAATTATGAACATTTTACACCGCAATGATCCGTAGACATTGTTCAAGTATAACATTGTCCTCACCAATACTTCGTATGTTTCCTCTTTTTGAACCTGTTAAAATAAGCATGGGTTGAGAACAATATAAGAGTTAAAATAGAAAAAAAACATAAATTCCAAAATAGTTCACATTAAAAGGTTAAGTTGTTACCTCATCTCATGAAAAAATGTTTTTCTTTCATGACTAAAAAGAAATTCAACAAAGGTGTTAAGAGTCTGTTTGTTTTAGCTTTAAAACACATGATTGTTTCTTTGAATTTTCAAACTAAATTTTATTAAATCATTTTTTGAAGGAAATGAAGTTTTTTTATATTTGTTTTTTCTAAATTGAAATAATTAACCTAATATCCTATAACATAAGCATACATTATTGAAGACTGAAACATTGCCGAAATCGCAGTTTTTTCAAAAAGTTATATTTTAAAAATCTTTTTAATGAACATCTATATGATATAACTTAAAATTTAAGTCGTTTTTTGAACTTTTTATATTCAAAAAAAAATTTTTCACTAAAATGATGAAACATCTAAAATTACATTTTAAGAATAACTATTCAAACTAAATTTTTACTTGAACCTTTTACAAAAACTTTCTTTGTAAATTATTTTTACACAAAATTTGAAGGATAGAAAAACACTTAGAAATGGGGGTTTGAATAAGTGCAGTTTAAAAACTTGAAAGATAAAAACAATTTGCACAGTTATTTTTATCCTGGTTCGTTGTTAACTAAACTACTCCAGTCCACCCCCACGGAGTGATTTACCTCACCTGAGGATTTAATCCACTAATCGCAACAGATTAAAATGGTTTTCCACTTAGCCCACGACTAAGTCTTCTAGAGTATCCTGATCACAACCTGATCACTCTAGGAACAAATGCTTAGACACAAGCTAAGACTTTCTTAGAGTATCTTGACCACCACGTGATCACTCTAATTACAACTGCTTAGACACAAGCTAAGACTTCCTAGAGTATCCTGATCAACACTTGATCACTCTAGTTACTTACAAATTAATGTAATCAAATAAGAGTTTTACAATGCTTCTGAAAAGCTATAATCACAACAGTGATATTTCTCTTAACGTTTAAGCTTAATCTCACTAATATATTACAACAGCAATGTAGTGAGCTTTGATGAAGATGAAGTTTCTAAGCTTTGAATTTGAACAGCGTTTCAGCAAGTTAATTGTTAGCAAATGGTCAACCTTGCTTCTCATCAGAACTTCATATTTATAGGCGTTTGAGAAGATGACCGTTGGGCGCATTTAATGCTTTGTGTATTCCGTACAGCATTGCATTTAATGTTTCACGCTTTTGTCAACTACCTCGAGCCTTGTTCACGCTGTGTCTACTGACGTTTCCTTTAATAGCTTCCAACGTTCCTTTTGTCAGTCAGCGTAGCCTGCCACCTGTACTTTCTTCTGATCTGATGTTTGTGAATAAAATATTTGAATATCATCAGAGTCAAACAGCTTGGTGCATAGCATCTTCTTGTCTTCTGACCTTGAAGTGCTTCTGAGCGTGATACCATGAGAACTTCAGTGCTTCTGCTTCTGATCTCAAGTTCTTCTGATGCTTCCATAGACCCATGTTCTGATTCTGCCTTGACCATCTTTTGATGTCTTACCAGACCATGTTCTGATGTTGCATGCTGAACCTTCTGAGACAAAGCTTCTGAGCGCTGATTTGTGCATACTCTTTATATATTTCCTGAAAGGGAATTTGCAATGTATTAGAGTACCACATTATCTCACACAAAACTCATATCCTTGTTATCATCAAAACTAAGAATATTGATCAGAACAAATCTCCCCCTGAGATTAACAATCTCCCCCTGAGATGAATAATCTCCCCCTGAAATTAATACTAGAAGAATTTTATTAATAAAAGACTTCCCTGATTATTTCGGTAGAGACGTTCACAGTGCTTGATCTTCAGAACATTCATGACTTCTGATTTCTGCTTCCATAGGACAGCTTCAGAACTTTGAATTTCTTTAGATCCTCAGAACATTCACAGCTTCTGACTCTTGCTTCCATCGGACAGCTTCAGAACTTGAATTTCTTTGATCTTCAGAACATTCACAGCTTCTGACTTTTGCTTCCATCGGACAGCTTCAGAACTTGAATTACTTTGATCTTCAGAACATTCACAGCTTCTGACTTTTGCTTCCATCGGACAGCTTCAGAGCTTGAATTTCTTTTTACATCACTTCATGCTAGATTGTATCAGAACATTGTTGAATGTACCAGAGCATCATCAAGGCATCTCTACATCCTGAAATGTTACAGAACAAAACTAAACGATAAAAGTCAGCATGAATGAATCAGAACATAAAATATGTTTCAGAACACATAATATGTATCAGAGCCATATAGGCTATATAGAATGTATCAGAACAAATAGACATTCAGAATCAGATCATATTCTATCATCTAATATCTGAACACTCTTCCTTCTTGCTTCTGATTCTGAAGCTTCATAGCACTCAGCTTGCTTCAAGAATCCAAGAGCTTGATTCATCTTGTTGCTTCTAATGTTGATCTTTAAAGAGAATCTTCGATTCCTGCAACAACACAACTTAAAGAGTAGAACTTTACAAGTTCTGTTAGTAATGTGGGGCCTTTTTACCCAGTAACTGATAATATTAATCAAATCATTTATCATATATTCTCTCCCCCTTTTTGTCATAACATCAAAAAGAATATAAAAGATTCAGATGTAGAAAACGACAAAGGAAAGAAACAAAAATTTAACTTTTCATTGATTAAACAAACAGGATTACAAAAGATGTATGCAGAAAATAGATGCAACAAGGAAGGAAAACTACAAACACTAACGACTACAACCCTAGCTTAGACAATCTTAGCTAACATATCATGAATCCTTGCGGTCTTCTCAGTTTGTTCAGCCATGAAAGCTTGAAACTCTGCATGCCTGTCCAGACTAGAACCTCCACTGTAGGAGAGATGCATGAATTCAAGGAGGAAGTGAGAGACAATTCACAGGAAGAGAGCTAATGTCTCAAACGGGGCTTTCCCTTAACATAGAAGTTAAGAACATGATCCTTAACATCATCCAATATCTCAAGAAAGTCTTCTTCCTTTGGATAAATGTTGATAACAGCATCACAGAAGAGATCTGACTTGAGACTTCTTGGAATCCTGAGAAATCCGTCTTGAAATCAATGTTAGTGATCCCCGAGATTTTTTTCTCAACCTTGAACCAGACAACCCTTCCAACAGTTCTATTCAAATAGAACGACCACCCTTGAGCCTTCGCCTTTGCATCTTGGTTGAAACCATAAGCACCCAAATCATCAGTGTCCACATGAGATTTGCACAAAACTTCCATTACAGATGAAGGACTGAAGCAAGTTTTCAGTGGAGAAACCTCTTGAGAGAAACTTGAAGGCGGGTTCAGGATGAATGCTAGGTTGAAGATGAATAAACTAAGGTTTATGAAAAAAAATATTCATAGAAAAGTGAGAGAAAGGAGAGAGAGAGCGCAAAGATTGATTGAAGAATGCAAGGGAATGGAGAAATAAATAGAGGGAATGTGGGGAAGGAAACGTTCTAGGGAAAGGAAACGTTTGACGGGTATGAAAAAACGAAAAAGGATAATAAAAGAAATGATGAATGGCATTTAATGTTATTTGACGTGAGGAGAGATAATAATGACAAAAGAAGTGATTAGCACAGTAACCTAAGTAGACATCCCCTCAACTGCACGCACGTTTGTCCAGAAAAAAAATGAACACGTGTTTACCATCTGGATAGCCAGTTACAGCTGTTTTACTTTTAAAGAGATTCTGAATCAACTTAGACAATGAAACGTTAGTAATAACTGAATCACTACTTCTAATTGATTACAAACAGAACTTCTTATAAAAGACTAATCCAATCTCATTTCAGAAGATACTCATACATAAGATCTTCTCCTCTTCTCATTCTGGGCATAAATCCATACTGATATTCTTCAGAATGAACTTAAACCTATCTTCAGCAAGGGGTTTTGTAAAGATATCAGCCCATTGATGGTCTGTATCCACAAAGTTTAAAGATATAACACCCTTCTGAACATAGTCCCTTATGAAATGATGTTTAATCTCAATATGTTTAGCTTTTGAATGTAAGATAGGATTCTTAGATAAACATATAGCAGAAGTATTATCACAAAAAATAGGAATGTTACTCTCATATATCTGATAATCTTCTAACTGACTTCTCATCCAGAGCATTTGTGTGCTACATCCAGCAGCACCAACATATTCTGCTTCTGTTGTTGAGAGGGCAATTGTAGCTTGCTTCTTGCTGTACCATGAGATCAGATGACTTCCAAGAAATTGACAACTTCCAGAAGTACTTTTCCTTTCAATTCTATCTCCAGCATAGTCAGCATCACAGAATCCTACTAAGTTGTATTCTTTGGATCTTCTGTAAACCAAACCAACATTAGTAGTACCTTTCAGATACCTCAGAATTCTCTTAACCGCAGTTAAATGAGATTCTCTCGGATCTGATTGGAATCTAGCACACAAACAAACACTAAAGAGAATGCCAGGTCTAGAAGCAGTTAGGTATAGAAGAGATCCAATCATACCTCTGTACAACTTCTGATCTACCTTCTTACTTACCTCATCCTTACCTAGGACACATGTTGGATGCATAGGAGTTTTGGCTTCTTTGCTTTCTGAAAGATTAAACTTCTTCAGAAGTTCTTTCACATACTTCGTTTGATGAACATATGTTCCATCAGAAGTTTGGTTGATTTGAATCCCAAGGAAATAGTTGAGTTCTCTCATCATGCTCATTTCAAATTCAGCCTGCATAGACTTAGCAAACTCCTTTCCAAGTGTAGCATTAGATGTTCCAAAGATAATATCATCAACATATATTTGACAGATTAAAATATCCTTTTTAAATGTTTTACAAAAGAGAGTAGTGTCCACTTTTCCTCTAGTGAAACCATTTTCCAGAAGGAAAGAACTCAAACGTTCATACCAAGCTCTAGGAGCCTGTTTCAATCCGTATAATGATTTCTTTAATTTAAAAACATGATTTGGAGACATGGAGTCTTCAAAACCAGGAGGTTGATGGACATAAACTTCTTCATCTATATAACCATTTAAGAAGGCACTCTTGACATCCATCTGATAAAGAGTGATGTTATGTTGAGTGGCAAAAGAAATTAATAGACGAATAGATTCTAACCTGGCCACTAGTGCAAAGGTTTCTGTGTAGTCAATTCCTTCTTGCTGACTATAACCTTGAGCAACCAGTCTGGCTTTGTTTCTTACCACTTCTCCCTTCTCGCTTAGCTTGTTTCTGAACACCCACTTAGTGCCGATGATGTTAAACCCTTTTGGTCTAGGAACCAAGTCCCATACATCATTCCTTGTAAACTGATATCGTTCTTCTTGCATGGCAAATATCCAGTCTGGATCTTCTAGAGCTTGATCAACAGAAGTTGGCTCGATCAAAGAAACAAGACCTAATTGACATTCTGCATTGTTCTTAAGGAATGCCCTTGTTCTGATGGGATCATCTTTCTTTCCAAGGATCACATCTTCTGAATGAGCTGAAGCAAGTCTAGGTGATCTTCTGATTGTTGGTTCTTCAGAAATCCTTTGATTCTCTAAAGATGCAGCAACTTGATCTTCTGATCCATTGCTTCTGAGACTGCCAGCTTCTGCAGCATTGCTTCTTGGTTCTACTGCTTCTGATATATCAATATCAAAATCTGCAAAATTCTCAAACTACTTTGGTTTTTCAAGACCAAGCTTATCATCAAACCTGATATTGATTGATTCTTCTACAATCAATGTTTCAGTATTGTATACTCTGTAGCCTTTAGAGCGTTCAGAATATCCAAGAAGGAAACACTTTTGAGCTTTAGAATCAAACTTACCAAGATGATCTTTAGTATTCAGAATAAAACATACACATCCAAAAGGATGGAAATATGAAATGTTGGGCTTTCTGTTATTCCACAATTCATAAGGAGTCTTATTTAGAATAGGTCTTATAGAGATTCTATTTTGAATATAACACGCAGTGTTTATTGCTTCTGCCCAGAAATGCTTAGCCATATTGGTTTCATTGATCATGGTTCTGGCCATTTCTTGTAAAGTCCTATTCTTTCGCTCTACAACTCCATTTTGCTGTGGAGTTCTAGGGCAAGAGAAATCATGGGCAATACCATTTTCTTTGAAGAACTCCTCAAAGAATTTGTTCTCAAATTCACCACCATGATCACTTCTGACCTTTATGATTTTACACTCTTTCTCAGATTGGATCTGAGTGCAGAATTCAAAGAACACTGAATGAGACTCATCCTTGTGTTTTAAGAACTTTACCCATGTCCAGCGGCTATAATCATCAACGATGACTAATCCATATTTCTTCCCTCTGACAGATGCTGTATTGACTGGGCCAAACAGATCAATGTGCAAGAGTTCTAATGGCCTTGAGGTAGAAACAACATTCTTAGACTTGAATGCAGGTCTGGAGAACTTGCCCTTCTGACATGCTTCACAAAGAGCATCTGATTTGAATTTCAGATTTGGGAGACCTCTGACCAGATTTAGTTTGTTAATCTGAGAAATCTTTCTCAAACTAGCATGACCTAATCTTCTGTGCCAGACCCATTGCTCCTCAGAAACAGACATAAGACAAGTCACCTTCTGCTTCTCAAGATCAGAAAGATCAATCTTATAAATGTTGTTCTTCCTCTTGCCTGTAAATAGGATTGAGCCATCCTTCTGACTTACAGCCTTGCAAGACTTTTGATTGAAGATTATATCATAACCATTGTCACTTAATTGACTTATGGATAATAAGTTATGCGCTAATCCTTCAACAAGAAGTACATTAGTTATGGAAGGAGAGTTACCAAGACTAATGGTTCCAGAGCCAATGATTTTTCCCTTCTGATCTCCTCCAAACTTGACTTCTCCACCTGGTTTAAGCACCAGGTCTTGGAATGTAGACCTTCTTCCCGTCATGTGTCGCGAGCACCCAGAGTCCAGGTACCATGATATTTTGCTTTTTGTCCTCTTTGCCGCCAAGGATATCTGCAACAGAAATTATCTTCTCCTTAGGTACCCACAACTTCTTGGGTCCTTTCTTGTTAGTTCTCCTCAAGTTCTGATTGAACTTGGGTTTAGCAAAATATTTAACAGGAGGAACAGCATAATATTCTTTAGGTTTGTCAGCATAATATTTCTTAGGATGTGTCACAAGCTTCTTGGTGTGAACAGTGTTAAACTTCTGTGCATGTGAAGTGAGCCTAATATCATGTGCATGGCCATATTTGAACTGATCATACAATGGCTTGTATGTGATCTTCAGATCATCAATAGGTTCAAATTTATGTGAGGTATCACCCTCATAGCCAAAACCAAACCATCTGGTTCCAGAAACACCATATATCATAGAAGCGAGATGACTTCTGCCAATACTTCTAGATAAGAACTTTCTGAAGCTCGAGTCATATTCTTTCAGAATATGATTCATGCTAGGAATGGATTTTTCTATTTCAGAAGGAGATCCACTATCTTTGGATAGATTTAAAACTTTTTCCTTCAGTTCAGAATTTTCTAATTCCAGCTTCTTAGTTTTAAGTTCAAACAGCTTTTTCAGCTTTTTGTATTTGATACTAAGATGAGCCTTGAGTTCCAGAAGTTTTGTTAAACTGGAAACTAACTCTTCTCTAGATAGTTCATAAAATACCTCTTCAGAATCTGATTCTGATGTAGATTCTGATCCATCATCTTCTGTAGCCATCAGCGCGAAGTTGGCCTGCTCTCCTTCAGAGTCTGATTCTAATTCTGATTCAGAATCATCCCATGTTACCATAAGACCTTTCTTCTTATGAAACTTCTTCTTGGGATTCTCCTTCTGAAGTTTTGGACACTCGTTCTTGTAATATCCAGGCTCATTGCACTCATAGCAGACAACCTTCTTCTTGTCAGATCTTCTGTCACCAGAAGATTCTCCACGTTCAAATCTCTTTGAACTTCTGAAGCCTCTGAACTTCCTTTGCTTGCTCTTCCAGAGTTGGTTCACCCTTTTGGAGATCATGGACAGTTCATCTTCTTCTTCAGATTCTGATTCTTCAGGATCTTCTTCTCTATCCTGAAAAGCGTTAGTGCATTTTTTAACATTAGATTTTAATGCAATAGACTTACCTTTCTTCTGAGGCTCATTTGCATCCAGCTCTATTTCATGGCTTCTCAAGGCACTGATAAGCTCTTCCAAAGAAACTTCATTCAGATTCTTCGCAATCTTGAATGCAGTCACCATTGGACCCCATCTTCTGGGTAAGCTTCTGATGATCTTCTTTACATGATCAGCCTTGGTGTAGCCTTTGTCCAGAACTCTTAATCCAGCAGTCAGAGTTTGAAATCTTGAAAACATCTTCTCAATGTCTTCATCATCCTCCATCTTGAAGGCTTCATATTTCTGGATTAGAGCAAGAGCTTTAGTCTCCTTGACTTGAGCATTTCCCTCATGGTTCATTTTCAATGACTCATATATATCATGGGCAGTTTCCCTGTTAGATATCTTCTCATACTCAGCATGAGAGATAGCATTCAGCAAAACAGTCCTACATTAATGATGATTCTTGAAATCTTTCTTTTGATCATCAGTCATTTCGCTTCTCGTGAGCCTTACACCAGTAGCTTTAACAGGATGTTTGTAACCATCCAGCAGAAGATCCCATAGATCAGCATCCAGACCAAGAAAGTAACTTTCCAGTTTATCTTTCCAATATTCAAAGTTTTCGCCATCGAATATTGGTGGTCTAGTATAACCATTGTTACCATTGTATTGCTCAGCAGAGCCAGATGTAGATGCAGTTGGATTTGATTGAGATTCACCAGCCATCTTTTACTTAAGCGTTTTTCTCTTCCTGAATCTTTTCTAAACACGGTTAAGTGCTTGCACCTTAGAACCGGCGCTCTGACGCCAATTGAAGGATAGAAAAACACTTAGAAAGGGGGGTTTGAATAAGTGTAGTTTAAAAACTTGAAAGATAAAAACAATTTGCACAGTTATTTTTATCCTGGTTCGTTGTTAACTAAACTACTCCAGTCCACCCCCACGGAGTGATTTACCTCACCTGAGGATTTAATCCACTAATCGCAACAGATTACAATGGTTTTCCACTTAGCCCACGACTAAGTCTTCTAGAGTATCCTGATCAAAACCTGATCACTCTAGGAACAAATGCTTAGACACAAGCTAAGACTTTCTTAGAGTATCCTGACCACCACGTGATCACTCTAATTACAACTGCTTAGACACAAGCTAAGACTTCCTAGAGTATCCTGATCAACACTTGATCACTCTAGTTACTTACAAATTAATGTAATCAAATAAGAGTTTTACAATGCTTCTGAAAAGCTATAATCACAACAGTGATATTTCTCTTAACGTTTAAGCTTAATCTCACTAATATATTACAACAGCAATGTAGTGAGCTTTGATGAAGATGAAGTTTCTGAGCTTTGAATTTGAATAGCGTTTCAGCAAGTTAATTGTTAGCAAATCGTTAACCTTGCTTCTCATCAGAACTTCATATTTATAGGCGTTTGAGAAGATGACCGTTGGGCGCATTTAATGCTTTGCGTATTCCGTACAGCATTGCATTTAATGTTTCACGCTTTTGTCAACTACCTCGAGCGTTGTTCACGCTGTGTCTACTGACGTTGCCTTTAATAGCTTCCAACGTTCCTTTTGTCAGTCAGCGTAGCCTGCCACCTGTACTTTCTTCTGATCTGATGTTTGTGAATAAAATATTTGAATATCATCAGAGTCAAACAGCTTGGTGCATAGCATCTTCTTGTCTTCTGACCTTGAAGTGCTTTTGAGCGTGATACCATGAGAACTTCAGTGCTTCTGCTTCTGATCTCAAGTTCTTCTGATGCTTCCATAGACCCATGTTTTGATTCTGCCTTGACCATCTTCTGATGTCTTGCCAGACCATGTTCTGATGTTGCATGCTGAACCTTCTGAGACAAAGCTTCTGAGCGCTGATTTGTGCATACTCTTTATATATTTCCTGAAAGGGAATTTGCAATGTATTAGAGTACCACATTATCCCACACAAAATTCATATCCTTGTTATCATCAAAACTAAGAATATTGATCAGAACAAATCTTGTTCTAACAAAATTATGTTAAACAATAAAAATAATTTTAAAAAAAGCCAAAAAAAAGGGCCATAAATCCAATACTTCGAATTTATTTTTTCCAATTTAAAAATAAGCCATATCAAAACAAATAAAAAGATCAAATTGTTAAAAATTATTGTTGAAAACAAATTTGTTGAACTTACCATCCTTTTGCAAGAATTTTCCCTTAACGGCCAAACCTTCACCAACAGTCGAAGGTTTATGCTCCTTTCGTTTGTTCAAGTCCTTAGAATACAGGGCTGATTGAACTTCTTCAAAGGTCAGGGACTCCCTTCCATACAGGAGAGTTTCTTTGAAGTGAGCATGTGAACGAGGCAAAGCGCACAATAGTAACAGCGCTTGATCTTCATCATCGATCTTCACATCAATATTTTCAAGATCAAGTATCAGCTTGTTGAACATATCCAACTGCTCAGCCAACACTTTGTCTTCAATCATCTTGAATGAATACAAAGCTTGCTTCAGGTATAGTCGATTTATCAGCGATTTGGTCATGTACAAACTTTCAAGTTTCATCCATAACCCTGATGTCGTCATCTCCTTTGATACGTTCCGAAGAACCTTATCACCAAGGCTCAACAAAATTGCGCTGTGTGCTTTCTTGATCATAGTCGTCTTCTCCACTGCCGTTAATTCAGCATTCATGGCTGCCTCTCCCTTCAACGCTTCTAAGCAACCCTGCTGAACCAATAGGGCTTTCATCTTTAAGCGCCACAAACCGAAATCATTCACTCCGGTGAACTTTTCAATCTCATACTTAGTTAAAGGCATCTTCTCCATGCTCACCGCACCAATTTGTTATGAATTCAATGCCAAGAACAAAGTATAAAACAAGGGATGAATAAAGAACAAGGAAGAAGAAGAACACAAGAATTGGTTATAACTGCTATTCTTTTACTTTCTCTTAGAGAACAAGATGACAAGTTTACAAGAATAACAAATAACCTCTCTCACCCTAAATTGGGATTTGCTGTGTTGCAATGATGAAAGACTATTATGTTATTTATAATAAAACCTAACATACTAACTAATGGGCTTTTTCCACAAGGCCCATTACACAAGCCAACTTAATAAACAAGCTAAATTAACAAATTAGGGT
The DNA here is from genome assembly GCF_029867415.1 of Vicia villosa. Taxonomy (NCBI): domain Eukaryota; kingdom Viridiplantae; phylum Streptophyta; class Magnoliopsida; order Fabales; family Fabaceae; genus Vicia; species Vicia villosa. Next base: position 170,898,204 of record NC_081182.1, read on the forward strand.
TTAAACACTAAACCTAATTTAACATGCTAACAACCCTAGCATCTTCAACACAAGCATGTGAACAACCTTCAACTTCATGCTTAATCCTGTCGAACCAAGAAGCTACCCTTCGACCATACTAGAGTTCGATCCAATATCTCACAAAAATCAATTTAAATATTATTTTTTTCAATAAAAGATAATTTCTATGCAAAAAATAATATTTTTTAAACAAAAAAAATAATTTTAAATACATGTACTTTATTATACCTATCCAAAATTCACCAGTTTCCTTTTCGAGAGAAGGATCCATTGATAAAGTCTTTATCAAATTATTATTTTTTTTGTTGTTTTTGAACACTTCACTGTCTAAGTCCCCCCATAATAAACACCATGATTATGACACTATTTTTTTATAATATATGACATTGTTTATCTTATATATAAAAACTTTAATACATTGTATGTTTTTAAAGTGTATTTATAGTTTGCGTAATATACGAATGTATAAATGAATACCCGATTTGTGACCCGCGCAATGCACGGATGTCGATTATTTTATTTGTTATGTATTGTAACTTTTTACAGTTGAATTATAAACATTGTACACCGCAATGATCCATAGACGTTGTTCAAGTATAACATTGTCCTCACTAATACTTCTTGTGTTTCCTCTTTTTCAACCTGTTAAAATAAGCTTGAGTTCAGAACAATATAGGAGTTAAAATAGAAAAAAAAAACATAAATTCGAAAATAGTTCACATTAAAAGGTTAATTTGTTACCTCATCTCATGAAAAAAATGTTTTTCTTTCATGACTAAAAAGAAATTCAACAAAGGTATTAAGGATCTGTTTGTTTTAGCTTTAAAAAATAGGATTATTTCTTTAAATTTTCAAAACAAATTTTATTAAATCATTGTTTGAAAAAAAATGAAGTTGTTTTTATATTTGTTTTTTCTAAAATGAAATAATTAATCTAATATCCTCTAACATAAGCATACATTATTGAAGACCGAAACATTGGCGAAATCGCAGTTTTTTTAAAAAGTTGTATTTTAAAAATCTTTTTAATGAACATCTATTCGATATAACTTAAAAATTAAGTCGTTTTTTGAACTTTTTATATTCAAAAAGAAAATTCACTAAAATGATGAAACATCTAAAATTACATTTTAAGAATAACTATTCAAACTAAATTTTTACTTGAACCTTTTACAAAAAGTTTCTTTGTAAATTATGTTTACACAAAATTATGTTAAACTATAAAAATAATTTTTAAAAAAACCCAAAACAAACGGGCCATAAATCCAATAATTCGAATTTATTTTTTCCAATTTAAAAATAAGCCATATCAAATCAAATAAAAATATCAAATTGTTAAAAACTATTGTTGAAAACAAATTTGTTGAAGGAATAAATAGATCGATAACTTACTAAAACAAACAAATTTGAACCATGAGAATCCTCGAAAGTAATAAAAATTGAACTTTTGGTGGCAAACAAGTCGATCAACATATATATTAGAAAAAAAACTTGTTCTCGGAAACAATGCTCAATTGCCCTACAAATTTATTTACATCTTCTCGTTCCATGTTTCCATTGCAAATTCCTTGAATGAGAATGCCTATACAAAATTAAACTGATTATTTAGAAAATAAAATAAAATTTATTGTGTTCCGAATTTCTATCCCTAATGTCAAACAAAAATTAATTTGTTTTTGATTCTCAATCGTTTCAGCAATTAAAAGCGGTTGACAATCACAAAACAAATATTGTGACACACTTCATTAATATTTATCACCGGCTCTTAAATTCTAACAACTATATCTTGGCATGCATATCTTTTTATATTAATAGTAATATTTTTCTCCTTCCATTTCAAATTGTGACTAGTTCTAATGACAAATTTTTTAGTTGATTCGACACACAATACAAATATATTCAATTTTTTCTATTGACATGGAAGATGCTCACATACATGCTTCATAACGGCAAGCCATGAAAGAATTAAGTATAGAATTTAGTTTAACATGATCCTCAACAATATAACTGATTCATCACCAACCATTTACACTTCTTCTTATGATCCATCACAGTCTCATATACTCTTTCAGAATTCTGATATACAACCATTAAGCGCCTACAACTTGCAGAGGAAATTTGGAAAAACTTTTTTTAAAAGAAGACTGAATCCTCCTTAACTATAACTTTCAATTTATCAGGCAACATCACTTCAGGATGAATTTGTATCTGGAAATCTTATTATATATTACTTAATTCTGTAAAAGATAACTTCTATGCAAAAAATAACAATTTTTAAACAAAAAAAAATTTGGAAATACATGTACTTTATTATAGCTGTCCAAAATTCTCCCGTTTCCTTTTCGAGAGAAGGATCCATTGATAAAGTCTTTATCAAATTAATTTTTGTTGTTGTTTTTGAACATTTCATTGTCTAAGTCTCCCTATAATAAACACCATGATTATGACACTGTTTTTTATAATATATGACATTGTTTTTCTTATAAATAAAAAATAGAAAACATTGTATGTTTTTAAAGTGTATTTATAGTTTGCGTATTATATGAATGTGTAAATGAATACCCGATTTGTGACCCGCGCGATTCACGGATGTAGATTCTTTTTATTTATTATGTATTGTAAGTTCTAATGATAGAATTATAAACAATGTACACCGCAATGATCCGTAGACGTTGTTCAAGTATAACATTGTCCTCACCAATACTTCTCCTGTTTCCTCTTTTTCAACCTGTTAAAATAAGCACGGGTCATAATAATATAAGAGTTAAAATAGAAAAAAAAAACATAAATTCCAAGATAGTTCACATTAAAAAGTTAAGTTTTTACCTCATTTCATGAAAAAATGATTTTCTTTCATGACTAAAAAGAAATTTAACAAAGGTATTAAGTGTCTGTTTGTTTTAGCTTTTTAAAACAGGAATATTTCTTTGAATTTTTAAAATAAATTTTATAAAATATTATTTTAACAAAATAGGATTTTTTTTATATTTGTTTTCTATAAATTGAAAGACTTATTCTAATATCCTATAACTTAAGCATACATTATTGATGACCGAAACATTGTCGAAATTGCAGTTTTTTCAAAAATTGTATTTTAAAAATCATTTTAATGAACAACTATTTGATATAACTTAAAAATTATATCGTCTTTTGAACTTTTTATATTCAAAAAAAAAATTCACTAAAATGATGAAACATCTAAAATTACAGTCTAGGAATTCAAACTAAATTTTTAACCTTTTACAAAAAAGTTTCTTTGTAAATTATTTTAACACAAAACTATGTTAAACTATAAAAATAATTTTTAAAAAAAGACAAAACAATCGTGCCATAAATCCACGATTCGAATTTATTTTTTCCAATTTAAAAATGAGCTATAACAATACAAATAAAAGATCAAATTGTTAAAAACTATTGTTGTAAACAAATTTGTTGAAGGAAAAAATAGATCAATAGCTTACCTGAACAAACGAAATTAAGCCATGAGAATCCTCGAAAGTAATGAAAATTGAACTTTTGGAGGCAAACAAATCAATCGACATATATATTAGAAACAAACACTTGTTCTCGGAAACAATGCTCAATTGGCCTACAAATTTATTTATATCTTCTCTTTCCACGTTTCCATTGCAAACTCCTTGAATGAAAATGCCTATGCAAAATTAAATTTATTTTGTTCCAAATTTCTATCACTAATGAGAAACAAAAATTAAATTTGCTCTTGTTTCTGAATCGTTTCAGCAACTAAAAGTTGTTGACAATCACAAAACAAATATTGTGACACGCTTCATTAATATTTATCACAGGCTCTTAAATCCTAACAACTATATCTCGGCATGCATATCTTTTTCCATTCATAGTAATATTTTTCTCCTTCCATTTTAAAACGTGACTAGTTCTAATGACAAATTATAAATATAATTATAATTTGTAAGTTGATTATGTTTCAACGATTTTTTTTGAGTAAAATTTATCATATCCTCAAAGGACAAATTTTTTAGATGATTCGACACACAATACAATATATGCAATTTTTTCTATTGACATGGGCATGTATGCAAGGTAGTCATATACATACTTCAAAACAGAAAATGCCCACATACATGCTTTATAACGGCAAGCCATGAAAGAATTAAGTATGGAATTTAGTTTCACAGCAGTTCATGCAACTGCATGTTTATTGTGAAGCTTTGTGAGCGTGCACTTAACTGAATCATAATCCTTAACACCATTCAACAAATTTGTAGAACATACATCATAATCCTAAGAATTATGTATTATTCAAATGATCTGAACTTAGAATTAACAAAATTTGGAGGACATTCAACATGATCCTCAACAACATAAATGATTCATCAGCACCATTCAGCACCATTTATCTATATATCAAAAGGAGTTTGTGGATCAATATCATATCTTAAAGAGGCTCAAGACATCAGAAAGAAGAAAATGTGCTTAATGAAATATTCAAATTCAAAGACGTGTAGCTGATTAAGACAAGATTGTCAACTTCAATTCATCAGAATCAAATCAAAGGAAGAAGACAAGGTAGAACAAGACCTGAAGCAGGAACATACAGAACTTCTACATAAGAAGATACTCTCTCTTAGTAAAGACTAGAAAGTAAAGTGTATCTTCAGAACTGTCAGATCTTTCTAATCCTTTCCTTTATAATTCTGCTGATTAAAATATGTGAATTTATATAGGCCATTTTTGCATGTCTAACACTCGTTGCCATCTACTCTTTTATTAGCTCCATCCTCCATACATAATCCGTCCTGTCTCTTCCTCTCGAAAACTGGTCCAAACCTCTCTTTAGACTCTCCTGTTTGTTTTCAGATCCACATAAACTTAAATCCGTGTCAGTTCTCATCTCCCATTCCTATTTTATACCCTCACTAAATTTGCTTTATTAAAAATCTACGTGAAATAGTCATAGAAAATTACTTAAGATAAATATACATTTTACCACTGAAAAATGAGGCCATACGATCAAGATTGAGCAATTTAAAGATTAACTTATTTCATGAAAAGAAATCCCTCAGAAGTTCTGATAAGTACACATAGTTTATAACGGAAGACGTGGCATAATAAAGTTGCTTGAATATTGAAGATTAGTTTTCAGAATTTATGCATTCTAAACCCTTAGTCTATCCAACCAGAAACATGATCACCTAAGAACCTTCTAGTGTTAAAATTCAAAAAGTGAATTTCTAAATTCAATGATTCATGATCTCAAAACCCTTGATTCTCGAACACGTGTTCAAAAGTCTCTGAAATATCACCAATGGGTAAGCTATAAAGTCAAAAAGCCTAGGTATCTGTTTCAAATCTCTTCGTATCACGCTATCTCCTCCTCACCGTCAGGATCAATAAATTCTAAGGAATAATTAGGTTTAACTCAATTTGTTTTTCAAAACATTCTCTGCAGTTATTTATACCCCCAAATCGCTCTTTCGTTTTCATCACTTATATATCTCTCCTTATTCGGAATCACATCTCTCTCTAAATTCATTTCTTGTACCACCGCAACCGTTTCCCTTCATCCAAATGGATGTCCAACCAAGTCTCATTGTTCTTAAAGAAAAGTTCATAGGACTTGCCGAAATATATCAACATCTTGCAGAACTAATGATAGCTCAAGAATGTTACAAATATGTCGTCCTTCTCCGCGAACCAATCTTCACAAATCTAGTAAAAACTTTTTGCGTAAATGCATCCATCAGTGATGACAACCTCAACATCACATCCAACATCCATGGCATTCCCTTTGTCATCACAGAAGAATCCATAGCTAAAACGATTGGATTTTCCCCAAACCCCTCAGTCATATGTTTTGAAGAGTTTGATCGTTGGAATACTGCCAAAAATCTAAGTAGAGATGTCAGACGCATTTTTAATAATGAAGAATTTCTGACTCCTTTCAGACAGGCTCTATTTAGGTTTTTCCTGTCCAACCTAACGCCTCGAGAAAACTTTGTCCAACTCGTGTCGTACATGGATCGTTTTTTAATTCACCGACTTGAAAGTAGTCGTCCTCTTAACCTCCCTGCAATCATTTTCTTCCATGTGAAAGAATCTCTCACAGCCTTTGGGTGTGGTCAGAGTTCCCACATTCCATATGAGAGAATTCTATCTGCCTTGTTTGAATCAGCTGAAATAACTCAGATAATTCGCAATGTAGAATCTCCAAACAATGATGACCTACTAATTGAAGAAAACTGCGAGGCATTTTATGTCTAATTTTTCCTTCGATGTAATCATCACCTATTGTCCTTATAATGTTTCTTTTATATGAATGAAACTTGGTTATGCTCTATTCCGTTCCTGAATATTTATTTCGTTTATGAATATCTAACTTTACTTTATGTTTTCTTGATTATGACAAAAAGGGAGAGAATTAATAAGTTAAGCAATATTAGATATTTTGAGTTGCTCATCATTGAAAAAGAGAAAACTTATATTCTGATCATTAAACTCGTAAAAGAAAATATTATTCTAAATGATCTGAACACTGCTAACGAGTACAAAGTACAAAAAAGTTTCTTTTTGAAAGTCTGCAGATAAACTCTAAAAGGAAAGAACTTTTCTCAAGAAGTGCACGAACTTATTCTGAATGAAAGATCTTCTGAAATGAAAAGTGTTCTATGCGATATCCGAAAGAAAGATACTTTAGAACTTCTGGAAGATGCAAAAATTACTTAGGGAAGTTTTCATTTACATTTCTCTTCAAGTATTTATTTCAGGGGGAGATTATACATCTCAGGGGGAGAAATTTTTTAAACCTGCATGATTTCAGCTGACCCTCTTAATAGCTTTTTGATTATAACAAAAAGGGGGAGAAAGAATAGGTTTTGATGATTAAAAGAATTGATTAAAGAATCACTTGATTGAACATATGAAAAAGGGATGAAATACACTTGCCTGTTTATTACTATTTATTATCATCTCATAAAATTGTTCCATCAAAATACATGGTTTTTGTCATCATCAAAAAGGGGGAGATTGTTAGAACAAGATTGAGAATCTATGTTCAAAATCTGGTTTTGATGATAACAAGCATATATTTTGTGAGTAACAATTTTACTACTAATGCTTTCATTGAGTGTACAGATATTATGCTATAAGCCATATACGACAGCATCAGGAAGAAACTCAGACAAACTTCAAGGAATTAAACAGAAATATCAGATACATAAAGAATTTGTTACAATAAGAAGATCACACGAGTAAATGATCAGAAGTTCTCTACAAAGAAAAAATTCAACAATCAGTAACAGAAGATCATAAGTAAGTGTAGAAACAAAGGCTTGACAATACAAAGAATACTAAGCTTCCTTAGAAGTACATGCAACATCACCATTCACAGCAACATAAGTTTTTAACTCTGTGTTCAGAAGATTCGAAGAACAGGATATGCTGCTCCAATTAAAACACATGAAATTTATCACGTTACTAAATGCATACACAAAAATTATGACATCTATTGTTGTCTACATTTTGACAAAAGGTGGGAAAACACGCTACCAAGAGAAACTATCTTGAAAGAAGAAAAGCAAGAAGAACACGCTACCCAAAAGATAAGATTCGCCTTGGAAATAGGTGTGTCAGCATTCAGCCTTCAACAAGCATTAAATGCTATGTTCAAATATGGTTCAACGAAATTATTCCAACGGTAATAACAAACTTCTATAAAAGGAACTAAACTATGATATAAAAGTGTAGAAAAATAAAAGAGCGAGACAACATGAGAAATTAACAAGCATAAGATTATTTGAGCTGCTCCAATAGAGGCAACACACACAAAGTGTGTGATAAAACGATTATGTTGAAATACATATCATAAGCCTATGAAAAGAAAATCAAAAAAAGTGAAAAAGAAATTCCTGCATGTTTTACAGTATGCTCTAATGGAGTTATAAGAAATCCACAAATACTTGATCGAACCAAACACTTATCATGTTGTATGATAGAGAAACTGAATACACTGAGTTGTTGCTGGATAGTGTTTCATGTTTACTTATGATCCTCAATTTGTTACCAGCTGTAAAAATATTTATGATCAGTATGGAAGAAGAAGAAGATGAAGATCAATGAATGTCATACCCCAAAAATTTTCCCACCATGATTCCATACAAAACTCATCTAAGTATCAAAAGCTCAAGACATAATTGGATGCACACTCTCCTAAACAAACAACCCACAACTAGGGTTTTGCTTCTCTCCAAGTAAAATCAACTTCTAATACCTCAAATGGATCCCATGGCCTCTCAAATGCTTCAAAGGTTCGTCATGCCAAGTTTCAAGCTCTGATTCATAAGATTGCTCAGTCAACTGCTCAAATGGTCAACAGTCGACCAATTGGACCTAAAAGTCAACTATGGTCAAATTACAGTCAAAACTCTTGATTTTTTGTCAACATCAATATTTTTAAGTCACATTCATCATTTGATCAAGGGTTTATCATGATTCATCAAGGAAAGATCAGAAATCCACAAATGTCCAAGTTACTAAATTAGGGTTTCTAGGAGAAAGTCAACCCAACTTTGAGTGATCATATCTCTCTCATACTTTATCAGAAATTCCCCAACCAAAGCTTATTCTCAAGGAAATTCAATTCTATACAACTTTGATGTTGGGCCCAAGGTCAAGAATTGCTTCCGCCTAAGAGATATAAGTCAAAACATTACAGGTCCTTCTAGAAACTCGCAAAAAGTTGTTTTCTTCCAAGAGCCATATCTTCAAGATAAAATTCTCAAATGCAAAAAATCTTCCAAAGTGGCTTGTAGAGGACATCTTGGGATTTCCAAAGGGTCCTAGATCATCTCCATATGATAAATATTGAAAGACTTATGATTGGTGCAACTTGAGCAAAATTTGAGAATTACATGAAACCCTAGTTGGTGAATTTTGAAAGTTTGAGTCATGAGCCTTTAATTTCAAGTTGCCCACGTGGATTTGAGCTCATCAAAGGCCCATGAACCATTTTATCTTTATTTTATGGTTTTTATTTATTTTATTTTGAATTTATTCATTAAAATAAAAATAAATAAAAATAAAATCATTATTTAATGATAAAATATGATTTGATTATTTGTAAAATCATATAATCAGATGGAGGTTGATCTAATGGCCATGATTTAAGGAAAATATGCATAAAATAATAGAAGACTCAAAAATAGAAATATTTGGTGCAATATGGAATCAAATATTTTCCTCACGAATTAAGTGATCTTTTGCCTAAGTTTTCAACTCTAAAATACCTCTCTATATATTCATAGCAAGACCTAATGGAGAGAGGAAGAGAAGGCAGCCAAAAGAATAGGGTTTGAAGTTCCAAAATTCCAAACAAAAGTTGCATTTTCGAATCCCTAGTTGCAGCCACCCTCAGGCAATTCCAGACGTTTATTCTTGTTCCTGGGGTCTTCAAAGGTAGGTACAAGTCCATATCCATGGCCAAGCATACGTGAATCATACAAGTCATGAACCATAATTGCACTATATTTGTGAATTTCGTATTTTGATTTCGTTGCGTTTTCTTTCAAAACTAACCTCACTAACGTGTTCCAGAAGCTCATTAGAACAGGTTTGATACATTCTTCGCGAGGTTTGACGTGAGAATCACAAGACGCCGTGGTTAGGGCTTGAACATGGCAAGGCTTCGGTTTGCATGATGCAGCCATCATCGAACCTTAAAAACTATACCATTGAATTCGTAATGTCTCATTTAATGGATCTGGGTTGGTTTGCCGTTGTTTCTCTATGATTTTTGCAGGTTTCGAATGGTTGCCATGGATGGTTTTCAAGCTCGTGGAAAGTTCGCAGGTGTATTCGTAGTAAAATTTGAAACTAAATCCGCAGGAAATTGGGTGAACGATGATGAACAGTCCTTGGGACTTCTTGACCATGGCGTGGTTGTGTCTCATTCGTCCGTCAACCATGCTTACCTCTCTCACCATGTGTGGCACGAGCTGGTTGGCTACTCAATAATCAGAGCTCCCTCTCCCCTCTTCCCATTGGGTGCACACATTGGTGGAGGGCCCCACGTTGAACATTTGGTTGACCAATTCCATTTATGCTTTTGTTTCCTATAATATTTGTTTCAGGTGAATTACTTATGACTAAACAAACATAGCACAGCTGGCCACGCTTACTCTGCCTTTTCCACCGTTACCTAGGTCGAATCCCTTACAAGACAATTTAATTTTTACCAAGATTTCCCACGAGATTCAATGTGTCTGCCCCCTGAGTGACTATGATGAGTCTTCATACAAGAGCCATTGGATCTCCAATAAAGACTAATCTGAGGGACCAAAAACGCAAGCACATCATGGACTCCCAAGATCCTCACGTACCAGAGCCAGCGCCCTCCATGTTTGTTTTCTTTTCTTTTCAGCTTTTATGTTTTGTTTTGTTTTTTTTACTTTTACTTTCTTTTTTTAACAATTAACCACCATTAACAATAATTGATTAATCTTAATAATTAGGATTAGGTTATTTAAATTAATAATTAAGTTTAGTTTTTAATTTAATTAATTAGGATTAACATTTTTAATTAATTAGTAAAATTCAATTTAATTTAGATTAATTTTAATTAAAATAATTAGAATTTTAATTTAACTTTAGTTATTTTATTATATTTTTTAATTTAATTTTAGCATTTAACTTTAGGGCTTTAATTAGATTTTTAGGTTTAGCCTTTAAACTTCACAAACCATAGATAACCCTAGAAATCGTAAGGTAGGTGTTGCCCATTAACCGTAGGTTTAGGTTTATCTTTTGTAATCAAACATTGAATTTCTTCAAGCGCAATTCTCTTCTCACCTCATACTCACTTGATTGTCGCATGCCTTTTGTTTATTTATTTATTTTCTACCATTTAAATTCTTTTATTTATTTATTTTCTGCCATTTAAATTCTTTTATTTATTTATTTTCTGCCATTTAAATTCTAGAAAATGTGTATAGGTGCAATAAGTTTTTTTATAATAGTTGTAGGTTTTATTTCCTGGCTTTAAATTCCTGCCTTTATTTTTCTGCCCACAGGTGTTTATTGTAATAGCGTAGGACCTTTAACTTCTGTTTATTTTTCTGCTGTGGTTAGTAATCCTAGGGAGTGCAAGCCTTGCTAAAATTAACCTAGTATCACACTAATTATAAGATAAATATTCGAATTGAACCACATGATTGTGCCACACATACACCTTTAGGGTAAACCTTCTTTATGCTGCCTGTTGCCTTTTAATTACGATTATAAAATAGTCAAGTCCCTCGATTCCGAGGATACCTAAAGCAAATGCTGCCTTAATTTTTTATCATCATCATATGAGATCTAGTCCCTCAATGTTGCCTCGGAAATAAGATGATTGTCGCATTGCGAAGGTATCCTCGCCAGTTGCCTAAATGAATATTCTGCCCTCTTTAAGGTAGGGGCAGTTTTATGGCGAACGATAACTCCGATGACCCTTTTTAAATCCAATGAAAGGACTGTAAGTTTAAGAGTGCGCCTAAGAGGGGGGGTGAATTAGGATTTTGAAGATTTATCCTCTTTTAGAATACTTGTACTTATTTTTGGTTAAGTATTTGAAGATTTTTGAATGGTTCCTTTCTTTTCTTGGTAATAGTGATGAAAGCGGTAAAATGCGGAAAAGTAAAGAACACAATTATGTATACTGGTTCCACTCACAATCCGAGAGTACTCCAGTCCCCTTTCAACATGAAAGAGATTTTACTATTGTTAGATCTTTGTACAAGCCTATACTAAGACTCTTCCTACAATCTTCTAACAAAACCACCAAGAACAATCCTCTTGGATTTTCACTAAGTACATTAAGAGAACAATCCTCCCTTAATGACTTTCTTGCTTCCAACAATCCTGGACAACAAGAACAACCAACCAAGTAGAACAAGAAAACAATCCTTTCCTTTCTACTAACTTGTTTCCAACAATCCTGGACAACAAGAATTTACAAAACAAATCTGGAAAATATTTGAGTGATAAAGTTGATGAACATATATCAATCTATAAGATTGATCTTCTCTTTCAAGCAAGATAATTTACAACGATATAATTGTGCTCAAGTGTTTATGTATGAATGAGAAACTTTTCTAACAATGCGTAGAAAAAGTTTCAATGAAGGTTCAAGTATGAAACACTTGTATGAAAATAGATGATGAAAATATATGATCAAAAAGGTGGTAAATTGTAATGAAAGAGGTGAGAAATAAAAACTGAAATGTATAGTATATATAGGTGACTATATGCCTCTTAGAATGGTTGCATATTGATAGAACAATGCAATGGTTAAAGGTTTAAAAGATAGATTCGTTTGGGGCAGATTCAACATGAAAAGTTGCCACTGGTTCAGGTGTAACCGGTTACGTGAATGATGTAACCGGTTACATGGTTATGTTACAGCCCAGAAATTCAAAAACACGATCATGTAACCGGTTACCTAAAATGATCTAACCGGTTACATCAAGCAAAAATGCCCAGAAATAGCTACTGCCAGCAATGTAACCGGTTACATGAATGTTGGTAACCGGTTACCTCAACTCAAAAAGTAAAAATGAATGTTTTTCAAGGTTGGAAACTTATGTCATGCATATATGAGTTTGGGCATGCATATGTATGAAAGTTTATATGATTTTTGAGCACTAAGGAATATCAATGTAAAAGTATTTAACTTGTACCATTATGACTTGAAGATCAATCAACCAAAGCTAATCTTCATGAAGGTTGCAATCTTGATCCATAGCTAATTTGATCTTTTTGCTCATCCTTTATTGATGTATACTCATGATAGTTGTCTTCATCAAAACTTAGTGTTGTAGAGGCTTGCCTTCACATTCTCCCCCTTTTTGATGATGACAACCTTTAAAATATGAAGTGTAATGTTCTTATGTGAATACTCCCCCTAAATTTGATAACTCCCCCTTGATCAAAGCTCTCCCTTGATTTATAGAGAATTTTACTTCTTTGTGGCTGCAAATTTTATAGACAAGCAAGCATACACATACACACAAATATCTTCTCCCCCTTTGTCATTATCAAAAAGGATGGGAAAAAGATAAATTATTGAAAATAAAATATGAACACAATTAATTCTTTACCTATGAGTTTTACCTCATGAGTGACTTCATCAAACATTCATCTTTGGTGAATATTATTTTGAAGCTTTTGCTTAGAAGATTTTGCTTTAGTCTTTCAACATAAAGTACATCTTCAATTGATATGAAAATTAGTGCTCCATCTTTGTCAATGCCAAGAATTCTTCCTTTAAGGTATTCTCCATATGTGAAATCACCCTTGGACTTTATAACTAGATTTGAAAGTTAGTTTATGTCTCCCATCAAATGCTTAGAACCACCACTTATCAAAACATCATAGATTTAAAGTGGTCCAGAAGCAAACCTACAAAACAAATCAAGTTTGATTTTGTACCCAATGTGCTTTGGGTCCATCATAGTTAGTTCCCTTCTTAACCCACACATAATGTCCACTTGCCACACTAAAGTTTCTAACAAAGCAAGCATTAGGTGTATGGCCAACAATACCACAATAAAAGCAAGTAGGAACAAAGTTACTTTTATATCTAGGAACATATGGTTTCTTTTTAGGAAACCTTTTAGGATTATGATGAACCTTTTGTGCTTTATCCAATTTGTTGAATTGTTCACTTGCCTTCACAAAAATAGTTTTACTAGTACTTGGTTTGTTAGACTTTGCATATCCAAGACCACTTTTATCATTAGGGAATCTTTGTTGCCTAAGGACACCTTCCAACCCAATTTGTCCTTTTTCATACCTTTCAAGTACTCTCTTTAATTGAACAATTTGAAAATAAAGTGATTCACATTTATTACATGTATATTTTTGTTCAACATATTGTTTCTTTTCAACATCAAAATCTTTCTGCATGGTATCCATTTTCTCTTCAAGAGTTTTGATTTGTTTCTTTTGAGTTGATACGATTTTATACAAGATTTTGCATTCACTCAATAATTCATTTATAGCACCTTGAACATCATTATCAAAAAGGGAAATTTCATTACTAACCACATTGTCTTTATCATCAGAATGGTGTGTTGCTACCAATGCAAGATTCACATGTTCTTCATCTGAAGATGAACTTATTTCATTGTCATCTCATGCTACATATGCTTTCTTTGATTTTTTATCCTTATTTTTCTTGAAGTATTTGTTCTTCTTTTCAAGTTTAGGGCATTCACTTTTGACATGTCATCTTTCTCCACATTCAAAGCATTTAATCTTCCTTGTTGGTGCTTCCTCTTTAATGATCTCCTTTTTCCTTTCTTTTCTTAGAAATTTCTCAAACTTTTTGATAAACTCATTATCTTCTTCACTAGTGGATTCATCCTCTTGATTGCTATTATGATGCTTGACTCTTGTCTTCAAGGCAATATCTTTTGAATCTTTTATTTTAATTTCATGCGTTTCAAGTCTTCCGAGTTCTGTTTCATATTCTTGAAGTTTACCGAACAAGGTTGCAGAAGTCATCTTTGATAGATTCTTTTTCTCGGATATCGCCGTTACTTTCGGTTGCCATTCTCTTGTTAAAGATCTAAGCACCTTTAGATTTAGTTCTTCGGTAGTGAGGGTCTTACCAAGTTCCTTCAAGTGATTTGTCAAATGAACGAATCGTTTTTGCAATTCGAGAATAGTTTCTCTGGGCTTCATTCTAAACAGTTCGTATTCTTGACTTAAGGTATTCAATCTTGATCTTTTAACTTCAGTGGTACCTTCATGAGTTTCTACAAGAGTATCCCATATTTCCTTTGCTATTGTACATGCCGATACTCGGAAAAATTCATCCATACTAAGAGCACCTTGAAGAAGATTGATAGCCTTTTTGTCAGCACGAACCTTCTTTCTATCATCATCATTCCATGAAACTTTAAGCTTTGTTGATTCAACACCATCGACAACAGTTGTAGGAACAAAGGGACCATTTTGGACTGCTTCCCATAATTCTTCTCCATGTGCTTCTAAGTGAGCCTTCATTCGGATTTTCCAAAAGTCAAAGTATTCACCACAAAATAATGGAGGCTTGTTGTTACTACCACCATCTCTAAAAACTGGATTTTGATTTGCGGAAGCCATTCTGGATCTTTAGGAACAGGTTACCTATAACCTGCTCTGATGCCAATTGTAAGTTTAAGAGTGCGCCTAATGTAACGCCCCAAATTTAATTAATTATTTAATTAAATTATTAAAGGAATTTAATTATTGGATTTAGAAGAAGTTGAGAATTTATCGGAGTAGTTGGAATTGTCGGTATTATTTGTTAAGAGGCATGTTTGGATTATTAAGTTAAAGTTGGATTATTAGTCGGTTAATCAAAAAATTAATAAAGCTGATTTTTATTGAAGAAAATAATATTAGTAATATTATTATTTAATTTGGTTTAGTTGTAGTGTGGTATATATGGCGATGTGGAGGTGTATGATTAGTAGGTCCATTAAGAAATAATAGTAATTATATTATTATTATTTGATTTATTGGATTAAAAAAAATATTTATGGAATTAGGTTTAGAGGTTTTGACTTTTGGGGAGAATAGATCGTGAAACGAGGTTGTCGATAAAGAGGAACGAGGTTTCGGCAGAGGAGGAATTGATCGTCGATTTCGAGAAAAAGGCAAAGGCTTGCACTCAATCGGATATTAGAGGTCGCATATTAGAGGTGATCTCCAATCCAAGGTAAGGGTGGGGTTCAATCTCTATAACTGGGTATATGATAGACCGTATGTGGGGTTAGGTTTATAACTTGATGCCATGGAATTTGTTTGTTGTTTTCGATGACGTTATGTTTTTATAAAAAAAAATGATTGTTGCTGTTTGTGAGCAAGTTGCCGAAAATTACCTGTGTTGAAAAGTGATAATCATTGTGGTGTTGCTATGTTGGAATTGATAATTATGCTGGGTTGAAAATCGTTTGTGAGTGTCTGAGTAATGAGTAATTAGTTAAACTGATTAGGAAAAAAATTCTAGGTAGCTAATATGAGAAAATATGAAGAAAAAAAAATAAAACAAGGAAGGTCGTCCCGTAAATTGCAGGGACTGTCATCAATTTCTGTTTGTCTTATAGCAAATAGCATATATGTATATATTAAGTAAGGTTTCATTAACATATAATAGGTGAAATTTCTATGGTGTGAGAGTTTATTAGTATATATACATATTATATAATGGTAAGAAGTATCATTGGTGGAATAATATAGCAGCAGCATTTAGCAATTTACATATGTATATATTACATGTTATATTACATGGTAAGTACATATTATATATTAATGGTACATATTATATTATATATTAGTAGTATCATTAATGGTAAGTACATATTATATTACATATGTATATATTAAGCAATTTAGCAGAAGCGTATACTGTAGCAGTGAAACATTTAACCGGTCGTATACGTATGTAGCAGGAAATATGTGACAGAGAGATTGTTAGTAATAAAATTATAATAGCATCAGTGAATATTAAGGTGATAACTTTAGCAGAAAAATATTTTTATCAGTCAGTTGTTGTAAAATTGATGGTTGCAAGGAGGACTTATTTAGTAGTGACAGTCTAGTGCTTAGCATGATTTAATTTGTATCAGGAAAGTAATTAGCAGAAATATTATGATTAATTTACCAGAAGCAATATAAGTAGTACGTTGGGTTTTAGATAAAATTAGTATCGGAATAGCTGAAAGCCGAAATAGGCGGTATAATTAGTTTTCCGAAATTTAATGAAAATTTACGAGGTAACTAAGATTAATTAGTAGATAATTGTACTTTTGTTGCTTTGTTTAAATTATGTGGAATATGCTGACTTGCAGGTACATTTGGGTAAGTTGATATCGTCCGGTTTATGGACATTGTTGATTTATAGGTCCTATGACCAATGTTGTGCTAATTGTTGAACATGTGTGTTGTTATGAGATTATCGATGAGTATGTGTTGATTTCGTTGTTGTTTGGCATAAGTCGTTGTTTACAAGTTGTTGTTGATTAAGTGGTAGGTCGAACGACCAATGTTGGATTAAGTTGATGCAATTTGTTGCATGTTCAAGTTGTTGTTTTTCGTTGTTGTTGTTGTTCTGGTTGTCGTTGTGGTGGATGTTGCATGGCATACATTGCATTGTTTAAGTTGGCCTTAATGGCACCACATTGAAAGTTGAAGGCTTATGCCTTGGCCTTAATGGCACCACGTTGAAGGCTTATGCCTTGTTAATGCCTCGATAAACTGGCATATGTTTAAGTTGGGAGTTCTGCTCCAAATGGTACCACATGCATTTGCATAGTTGATTCGCATATTGAGTCGCGTGTTAAAGTTATTATCATTATTCGTTGGATATTGATTGTCGTTGTGCTGTTGTTGTTATTGTATAGTTGTTATCATGAAGTGGTGAAATTTGTATGATCTAATCTAATATATTGTTTATCATACACCTGTTTATATTGATTCGATATCTCACCCTTTTTGAATGATGATTCCCTTACCGTGGGAAACAGACAGGTACTCAAGATAGCAATGGAAGTTTTGAAGTGATTTTATGAAGTCTTTGGTTGCTGTTAGTCGAGTTGGTGTCTTGCTCTGATACGTAGCACTCGGGATGAGATTATGATTGCAGTTGCTGTTTTGTTGTTGTGTTATTATTGTTGAATAATAAGGAGTAATTATTGTTGTTTTAAGATGTTTTTGGTCGGATAAAAGTTGACGAATAATTATAAGTTGAAGTTTGATCTAGTTGAATAAACTTGTGTATGAATTACAATTTTAAAATTGTAGATGCCGAATGCTATGTATCAAGGATAAATGAAATACAAATTGTTTGTGGCTATTAAGTTGAAAATGTAATGCCTCAGGTTTGATGTTTAAAATTTTCCTCACTCTGATATTAATATAATTGTCGGGTAGATTTGGGGTGTTACATTAGTGGTATCAGAGCAGGTCGGTCCGTCCGGCCAAGTGTCGAGTCAGTTGAGTTGCGCGACAGTTGAATATTGTCGGCATATTATCCCTTGGTACGCGACATGTAAGTGAATCATTGTCGGTACTTGTTTGTTTTGTTGTAGGAGTTGGTTTGAGCGAAGTGGGGGAGAAGCCTTGCTTCTCGAAAGAGATTCAGTTGCAAGTTTGTAAAGAAGGTTGATGTCGTGATGTTTCAGAAATCGAACTTCGGCGATGAAATATATTGTTCAAGTTATAAGAAGTTTGGAAGCGAAGAGATATGATAAGGAGATGTTAAGAATGTGGTTGATTTGAAGAGGATGAGTTTTGGAGCGGAATTTCCGTAAGCAAAACACAGGAAAATTGCTGAATTGTTATGAAACTTCGAAAATTCATAATTGGAGTTCTGGACATCCAATTTGAGTTCCGTTTGAAGCGTCGGAAAGCTAACAAGATGAATTTGTTATAAAAATGGTTGCAGAAGCTGTAACATATTTAATTGTGACTGGAAAATGTTGGAAAGAGGTGAAGTTGCAGTTACACTTATTCTTAGAACTAGACTTGTTTGTTGGTACTGCACGGGATGTTAGTGTCAGAGTTGAACGAATGGAAGAAATAGTTGAAAGGTTTGTCTCTCGGACGTGTTCTTAATATGTAGAAGTTGGTTCAAGGTTATGTTAATAATAAGAGTGCAAACGTTATCAAAGCGATGTTGTTGTGAACCAGCGAGAGTATGGACTCATGAATTCGTATCAGTCAAGTTTGAGATGTGCGCCGATTATGGACGGTGAATTGATTGAGAATGAGGAATTATTCCAATGGAAATGATAGTTGATGGATTAATTCGGTAGATTGTATGTCTTGAGAATGGTCGGATTAAAGTCGGGTGATTTTCGTAGTTGGATGAAAATAAAGGATGTTGGTAGATCTTGGAAGCAAGAGAGAGAGAGAGAGATGGAACTTATGTTCATCAATCTCAAATTCTGATTTTTGCAATTATGGAGCAGCTGTTAGAAAAAGGAGCATAACTTTTTACTCGTGATTCTGATTGAAGCAATTCTAAACTTTTTGGAAAGCTTACAAAATTCCCTACAGTTTGCATATAAGAATTGTCTTCAGGATGTTTGTGAAGAGCGAGAAAAGTGCGTTTTAATATTTGGGTCTGATGCTGACTTTTTAGAAAATTCTGTATACGGAAATTCTGAACCAGTCCCATTGCAAGGATAATAACTTTTTACTCGTAACTTGGATTTGGGCGATTCTTGAAGTTCTGGAATCTACACAAAATTCCCTTCATTTTGGAATATCACTTTGTGCTTGGGAGGTCTGTATTGGAAGAGATAATTGTGTTTGAAATTGGGCGATTCTTGCTGAAAATTGAAAAGGTGAAGAAGAATGTAAAATATTGGTAAGGAATGAAACATTAGTATTTGTAAGAATGTGACGGTGACGGAAAATGAATGGAGGTGCATTTTATGTTGAATGAGAATGATTATAGTGACAAATTGTTGTAAATCTTGTTTTGGATTATTAGTAAGTAACTATAAGAGTTGTTGAAGTTGTTGGGAATGTGAAGAATAGGATTTCAAGGATAAGAAGTGATGAAAGCATAAAGGAATTTTGATTTGAATATTATCACAAGATGTGTAGTAGTATGTAGTTGCAAGATGTTGGTGCTAGCGTGTTCAGATGATTTTAGGAATTGTTGAAGTATGGTACTTTTAGTAAGTATAAGTTTAGAGGAACACTGTTTTAGTTGGTAATGATGGTTGTACTCCATTATGATTGTCAGATATCTATTGACAAATTGAGGACCTGATCACCCTTAATCTCTTGTTAATAGTAGACGGAAATTGTATTGGATGTTATGTACGTATCTTGCTATCTTAATGATGTTCAAAGTGATGGATGCTAAAGAAATTCTGAAACTTGGTTGAATCTTGGAACCATATAAGTTGATAGGGACTTTTATAAGAACGACGAATTAAGATGAATGATCAGAGATGCGCAGCTGAAGCGGGATGTGACGTTGAGAGTAGTTGTGTTGCATATATTTTCGAGGACGAAAATATTCTAAGTGGGGGAGAGTTGTAACACCCCAAATTTAATTAATTATTTAATTAAATTATTAAAGGAATTTAATTATTGGATTTAGAAGAAGTTGAGAATTTATCGGAGTAGTTGGAATTGTCGGTATTATTTGTTAAGAGGCATGTTTGGATTATTAGTCGGTTAATCAAAAAATTAATAAAGCTGATTTTTATTGAAGAAAATAATATTAGTAATATTATTATTTAATTTGGTTTAGTTGTAGTGTGGTATATATGGCGATGTGGAGGTGTATGATTAGTAGGTCCATTAAGAAATAATAGTAATTATATTATTATTATTTGATTTATTGGATTAAAAAAAATATTTATGGAATTAGGTTTAGAGGTTTTGACTTTTGGGGAGAATAGATCGTGAAACGAGGTTGTCGATAAAGAGGAACGAGGTTTTGGCAGAGGAGGAATTGATCGTCGATTTCGAGAAAAAGGCAAAGGCTTGCACTCAATCGGATATTAGAGGTCGCATATTAGAGGTGATCTCCAATCCAAGGGAAGGGTGGAGTTCAATCTCTATAACTGGGTATATGATAGACCGTATGTGGGGTTAGGTTTATAACTTGATGCCATGGAATTTGTTTGTTGTTTTCGATGACGTTATGTTTTTATAAAAAAAAAATGATTGTTGCTGTTTGTGAGCAAGTTGCCGAAAATTACCTTTGTTGAAAAGTGATAATCATTGTGGTGTTGCTATGTTGGAATTGATAATTATGCTGGGTTGAAAATCGTTTATAAGTGTTTGAGTAATGAGTAATTAGTTAAATTGATTAGGAAAAAAATTCTAGGTAGCTAATATGAGAAGATATGAAGAAAAAATAAATAAAACAAGGAAGGTCGTCCCGTAAATTGCAGGGACTGTCATCAATTTCTGTTTGTCTTATAGCAAATAGCATATATGTATATATTAAGGTTTCATTAACATATAATAGGTGAAATTTCTATGGTGTGAGAGTTTATTAGTATATATACATATTATATAATGGTAAGAAGTATCATTGGTGGAATAATATAGCAGCAACATTTAGCAATTTACATATGTATATATTACATATTATATTACATGGTAAGTACATATTATATATTAATGGTACATATTATTTATATATTAGTAGTATCATTAATGGTAAGTACATATTATATTACATATGTATATATTAAGCAATTTAGCAGAAGCGTATACTGTAGCAGTGAAACATTTAACCGATCGTATACGTATGTAGCAGGAAATATGTGACAGAGAGATTGTTAGTAATAAAATTATAATAGCATCAGTGAATATTAAGGTGATAACTTTAGCAGAAAAATATTTTTATCAGTCAGTTGTTGTAAAATTGATGGTGGCAAGGAGGACTTATTTAGTAGTGACAGTCTAGTGCTTAGCATGATTTAATTTGTATCAGGAAAGTAATTAGCAGAAATATTATGATTAATTTACCAGAAGCAATATAAGTAGTACGTTGGGTTTTAGATAAAATTAGTATCGGAATAGCTGAAAGCCGAAATAGGCGGTATAATTAGTTTTCCGAAATTTAATGAAAATTTACGGGGTAACTAAGATTAATTAGTAGATAATTGTACTTTTGTTGCTTTGTTGAAATTATGTGGAATATGCTGACTTGCAGGTACAGCTGGGTAAGTTGATATCGTCCGGTTTATGGACATTGTTGATTTATAGGTCCTATGATCACTGTTGTGCTAATTGTTGAACATGTGTGTTGTTATGAGATTATCGATGAGTATGTGTTGATTTCGTTGTTGTTTGGCATACGTTGTTGTTTACAAGTTCACTACAAAAAAAAAGGTCTCCTGCCACGCCCAAGAAACCGAGGCTATATGCAAAATAACCGTGGCGTAACGCTGAGGCCACGGCTTGGCCACGGAAATTCAACTGTGGAGTATGCGGCCGTGGCCTAAAGTAAAGTCCACGGTTTTTTGGTATAGACCACGCCTTTTTGACAACCGTTGTTTTTTTAGGCCACGGTTTAGGTAGCTTGATTAAGGCCGCGGTTTGTATTTGCTATGAATGCAAAACTGTGGCTATATGGTAAAGCCACGGTTTCAATTTAACATTTACGATACAGTTTTGGTTCAAGATATAGCCACGGTTTGGTTATGACCACATATTTAAAACCGTTGTTATATGTTATGCTTTCTAAACCATTTATCTTGCCACGGTTTATTTCTGTATCATTACATAAATATGTGGATATATATATATATATATATATATATATATATATATATATATATATATATATATATATATATATATATATATATATATATATATAACACTTTTATCATTTCATAAGTGTTTCATTTTGTCTTTCCTTTACATAATTAAGTCTAGGGGTGTTGAACTGTTGAACAGAACCGCCAAACTTAACCGAGGAACTTTAGTTTTCTTATATTCGTTGATCCAATGACCAATAGTTTTGCAAAAAATACAATAAGACATATAAAACTTTTCATATTCAATTTCAACGTAAAATAATCCTTTACACCAAGCTACTTTATCTCAACATATGGGCATATTCAATATCAACTTTTCATATTCAATATCAACGTAAAATAATCCTGTAGGGAAGAATCAATGTCAATTGGAGAGCCTGATTTTTCACTTTGTTTCCAACCATTGTCCAACTCCAATGCTAGTTGATATCCATCCTGTAATAATGATTAAACATGTCAATGATATTTTTGACTTCATCTTAACATTGATCAGATTAAATAGTATATACCTCAATAGCCATACATCCTCCTTGGCCCATAAATCGTATATACCTCAATATCCATCCTGTCATTTACATTTTTTTCCTCATGAACAAACTTAATGCATTACATTTATTATAACAGTCTTAATCTAGGCTAGAAAAAAATAAAAAATATGGGCCAATAGTTAATTGGTTAAGAATTAGTTACTCTTAACTAACTTCACTAGTTTACTTGCTGAACTAGTAAACCTGGCAGAATGTGATGGTAAGTGTGATATAAAACCATTTTCTATATTGTATTAGTGATTCATGGTCTATTTATAATGTTGTTATTGTCAGACCTAGGAAGAGCAGCTACATATCAACAAAAACAGAGATAAGCATACCTTCAATAAGTTTCAATTATATTGGAATGATAACTGACACAACACAGGTTAACATAATTACCTTCAATGGCTATAGAGCCAAGCTTTGTGGCAGGTACAGAGATGATTTAATTGCCTCAGTTCCAGGACGTTGCGGTGTTGACTTAGGTTATCCTATAAGCAAAGTCATGAATTGCAATGAGTAAGTTTTCAATATTTCTTTCTTTATAAAATTACACTTTAACAAAATTTTATTTATACTGTTTATGAAGAGATAAACATATATAATACAACCCTTTGTAATAAGTCTATAAATAGTTGATAAAGTAGTAATTTAACCCTTTGTACTAAAAAACACTAAAAAACACGGTCTAATAAGCTGCTTATACAAACAGACTTTTATTACCAATTTCATAATTCGATTATATCAAATAAACAGAGACGTAAAACAAATCATTCTAAAAAAACATTCACATCTAGATCACCAATCTAATATTAATGGAACATGTTATGATAATTGATAAGATACTGATCATGTTATCAGAATGTAGAAATGAAACAAACTGTGAGAATTGTTACCACAGAGATGCATGTAACAGGTATGTCTTTGCCGGCTTCCAGAACATCAATGATTAAATCTATGGAAACGGTAGCGTCGATATCTTGATCAGACACTTCTATAACCGGTGGAGAAGATACCGAGATATTAAGATTCATGTCATCGTTTGGATATTGTTTGTATAATTGAGGAATGATGAGTTTCCATTCAGCAGTGTTCAAAAGGGACTGATTAGGTAGTTCATCAAGTCCAAAACCAAATGTTTTGCCTCTTCTATCGAGTTTAGGCATTGTGGATCGGTTGAGACGGCCAAGTTTAGACCACAAGCTGCTTGGGACCTTGCAAGCCTGCACAAGTTTTCATGTTTAAAGGAGTAGAAGCAGCAGTTTCTTCATATTATAAAAACTTACTTGCAGCTTTTTACAGAAATTTGCAGGAGTAACTTTAGACTCTTGAACATACTTCTCAAGCTGTATCATCTCAGAGGAGCGCAAAGGAGTAGTTGGAATAGCATAGACACACCTCTGAATGTTCTTCACAACAACACAACAACTCTGATATGAATTACCTGTTTTGACCTAAATATCAACAAGTATAGTTATTACCCCAGCTTTCTGTTGGTCAAGCACCAAAAAAAAGGTGAAAAACTCAATTCCAAAAAGGTGAAAAACTCCCTGTTTCGACAACTAGCCCAACTGATGAGACTTTGACCCAGCTGATAATTTTTGCTCACTAACAAAACAATGGCTATTAGGAAAACCATATGAAAGACAAATAGATATATGTGAATGGGAAAAATAAAAGAAGAAGAAGAAGAAGAAGAAGAAGATAATTGGACGCACGTTATTACCTCATCTCTGGGCTTCTCTTCGGTTCAGCTTCATCTTCATGATTCAACAAATTCCGGACCAAGCCTCCGTTCCGTAGGTAGGCTTCACCACGATTTGTCACAATCCTCTATCTTTTTCTTCTTTTCTTGATGCTATGACGTTGCCCGAGATCTATTGAATGATAACCCTATAGCTTTCACTTGATTCATGCTTCTTAGAGCATTCAATGGAGCTTCATAGATTTAGGGTTAGTGAGAGAGATCCGAATTAGGGTTTGAGTTTGAGATGAGAGGCGAGGGGGAGAGATGCTCTTAGTTCAGTTCATGGCGGCGTCGTGTTTTGTTTTTCCAGAGAAAGAGATCGAAGAAGGTCATCGGCACCGTTGAGTCTATCGAGAGGGGAAGAAGAAAGCTCTTTGAGTAAGTTCAATAGTCACAATGTTGATAAAACCTAATCCCCTTTTCACGTATTTTAATTAGATTTAATCTTATATATATATATATATATATATATATATATATATATATATATATATATATATATATATATATATATATATAACAAGAGAAAGAGGGAAACCAAAAAAAAAAGAGGGAAATTTTGGAGGGATATATTTTTTTAGGCTTAGGCCACAATTTGAAGTGAAAATTATGAGGCCGCGGTTTTCGTTTGCGGCTAAAAATATCTGCAGTTGTCTAACCGTGGCAATTGAAGTAAAGGTCACGGTTTCACACTCCAAATTCAATATTCTATAACATGATTCTACGCTTTGAAAACCCTGGCCAAATCATATATGTGGCCACGGTTTCTTAGCCGTGGAAAATTTTAGCGTGGCCTTAGGCAAAAAATGTAGTAGTGGTTGTTGTTGATTAAGTGGTAGGTCGAACGACCAATGTTGGATTAAGTTGATGCAATTTGTTGCATGTTCAAGTTGTTGTTTTTCGTTGTTGTTGTTCTGGTTGTCGTTGTGGTGGATGTTGCATGGCATACATTGCATTGTTTAAGTTGGCCTTAATGGCACCACATTGAAAGTTGAAGGCTTATGCCTTGGCCTTAATGGCACCACGTTGAAGGCTTATGCCTTCTTAATGCCTCGATAAACTGGCATATGTTTAAGTTGGGAGTTCTGCTCCAAATGGTACCACATGCATTTGCATAGTTGAGTCGCATATTGAGTCGCGTGTTAAAGTTGTTATCATTATCCGTTGCATATTGATTGTCGTTGTGCTGTTGTTTTTATTGTATAGTTGTTATCATGAAGTGGTGAAATTTGTATGATCTAATCTAATATATTGTTTATCATACACCTGTTTATATTGATTCGATATCTCACCCTTTCTGAATGATGATTCCCTTACCGTGGGAAACGGACAAGTACTCAAGATAGCAATGGAAGTTTTGAAGTGATTTTATGAAGTCTTTAGTTGCTGTTAGTCGAGTTGGTGTCTTGCTCTGATACGTAGCACTCGGGATGGGATTATGATTGCAGTTGTTGTTTTGTTGTTGTGTTATTATTGTTGAATAATATGGAGTAATTATTGTTGTTTTAAGATGTTTTTGGTCGGATAAAAGTTGACGAATAATTATAAGTTGAAGTTTGATCTAGTTGAATAAACTTGTGTATGAATTACAATTTTAAAATTGTAGATGCCGAGTGCTATGTATCAAGGATAAATGAAATACAGATTGTTTGTGGCTATTAAGTTGAAAATGTAATGCCTCAGGTTTGATGTTTAAAATTTTCCTCACTCTGATATTAATATAATTGTCGGGTAGATTTGGGGTGTTACACCTAAGAGGGGGGTGAATTAGGATTTTGAAGATTTATCCTCTTTTAGAATACTTGTACTTATTTTTGGTTAAGTATTTGATGATTTTTGAATAGTTCTTTTATTTTCTTGGTAATAGTGATGAAAGCGGTAAAATGCGGAAAAGTAAAGAACACAATGATGTATACTGGTTCCCCTCACAATCCGAGAGTACTCTAGTCCTCTTTCAATATGAAAGAGATTTTACTATTGTTAGATCTTTGTACAAGCCTATACTAAGACTCTTCCTACAATCTTCTAACAAAACCACCAAGAACAATCCTCTTGGATTTTCACTAAGTACATTAAGAGAACAATCCTCCCTTAATGACTTTCTTGCTTCCAACAATCCTGGACAACAAGAACAACCAACCAAGTAGAACAAGAAAACAATCCTTTCCTTTCTACTAACTTGTTTCCAATAATCCTGGACAACAAGAATTTACAAAACAAATCTGGAAAATATTTGAGTGATAAAGTTGATGAACATATATCAATCTATAAGATTGATCTTCTCTTTCAAACAAGACAATTTACAATGATATAATAGTGCTCAAGTGTTTATGTATGAATGAGAAACTTTTCTAACAATGTGTTGAAAAAGTTTCAATGAAGGTTCAAGTATGAAACACTTGTATGAAAATATATGATGAAAATATATGATCAAAAAGGTGGTAAATTGTAATGAAAGAGGTGAGATATAAAAACTGAAATGTATAGTATATATAGGTGACTATATGCCTCTTAGAATGGTTGCATATTGATAGAACAATGCAATGGTTAAAGGTTTAAAAGATAGATTCGTTTGGGGCAGATTTAACATGAAAAGTTGCCACTGGTTCAGGTGTAACCGGTTACGTGAATGATGTAACCGGTTACATGGTTACGTTACAGCCCAGAAATTCAAAAACACGATCATGTAACCGGTTACCTAAAATGATGTAACCGGTTACATCAAGCAAAAATGCCCAGAAATAGCTACTTCCAGCAATGTAACCGGTTACATGAATGTTGGTAACCGGTTACCTTAACTCAAAAAGTAAAAAATGCATGTTTTTCAAGGTTGGAAACTTATGCCATGCATATATGAGTTTGGGCATGCATATGTATGAAAGTTTATATGATTTTTGAGCACTAAGGAATATTAATGTAAAAGTATTTAACTTGTACCATTATGACTTGAAGATCAATCAACCAAAGCTAATCTTCATGAAGGTTGCAATCTTGATCCATAGCTAATTTGATCTTTTTGCTCATCCTTTATTGATGTATACTCATGATAGTTGTCTTCATTAAAACATAGTGTTGTAGAGGTTTGCCTTCACAAGGACTACCTGCCCTCTTTATGGTATGGATAGCCCTTTCCCATTGAAGTCTAAAAGAGAAGAAATTTTAAACTTAGGGTAGGTGCTCCTGATTGCTTGCTCTATTCAAATTCAAATTCAAAATTCAAAATCTTTTCCCAGTTCTTTTCAAAGAATCTTTTCAAAAGGACTACGCTTATTTACAAGCTAAAGTTCTTATTCAAACATTTTTTTGTCACACATTTTAAACATTTTGAAAATAAAAGTGAGCTAAGCAATTAAGAGCCCATGGATAACCATGGATACAAAGGGT
Organism: Vicia villosa; assembly: GCF_029867415.1. NCBI lineage: Eukaryota > Viridiplantae > Streptophyta > Magnoliopsida > Fabales > Fabaceae > Vicia > Vicia villosa. Next base: position 170,926,190 of record NC_081182.1, read on the forward strand.
GCTTACACCTTTCTTTTGTATAACTTACCCCCCGAACTCAAAGTCTTTTAAAAGGTTTTTCCTGTTCTTTTAGCCTTTCTTATTGGATAAAATAAAAGTCGGTGGCGACTCTTACTATCCGCAACATTTCAATAAAGTCAGTTCTCCCACCGTGTTACAGTGAACAAGAAGCAATCAATACAAGAGTTGATGCTCTTAATCTGCTTTCAGAAGAGGATCTCATCCAGAAGTTGAAGAAAAGAAGACTGCAAGAATAAGTTTCAATTCTTGTAATAATATGTAAAACACATAGAGTTGTTGCTCGTATTATGTTATATCTTAGGATACTTCTGATAGACTGTTTAGGCACCAGAAGTGACTTCTAGTCAGTGTGTCGTAAACATATGTACTTAGAATAGGAGAAAATCTGCTTGACTAAGAAGCACACTTGTTATCTCCACAAGAACAATTATGATAGAATTGGTGTTCCTTGGGTATCCTCTGATTTGGATACTTGAGAAGTCCTTGAGATCTGGTTAGAATCTTGGAGTGTTGTAGGTCAATAAACGTTATATCTCGTGGAGATCACTGAACGGTTTATTGTCTAGGGTTAGTCACGAGCAGTTGGCTTATGCAGGTGTTACTAGGTTGATGAATGTTATATCTTGCTGAGATCACTGAACAACTCATCATCTAGGGGTTAGTCACTCGCGCATAGCTTGTGCAGGGTTAGTCACAGCAGTTGGTTGTGCAGGAAGTTAGTCACGACAATTGATCGTGCAGTTGTAATCAGTTTGGTTATAGTGGATTAAGTCCTCAATTGAAAGAGGCAAAATCACCCGAGGAAGGTGAACCAGGATAAAAAATGAATGTGTCATTTATCTTCTGCGCTTTTCACTTAACTCAGAACATTCACTGACTGTCTTCAGAACTGTCCTTGACCCAGTGAGAAGTTCTGATGTAGTTAAGAAGTTAAGTTGAATAAGTATTTCATTGGTTATGTCATAACTAACATGCTTCCGCACAAATGATCTAAGCATATCGTGATAATGAGATATTAGAAGAAAGAAAAGATTTATAGAAAGGGAAATTAAAATATGAAAGAACACAATTCAAACCCCCCTTTCTTGTGTTTTTCTCCACCTTCAAATGTAAGACCCCAAATCTACCCGATAATTTATACGGAAAATCAGAGTATAAAATTCAAGAAAACAATACACATTGGGATATGACATATTTCGTCATTCAAAATCATTTACGGCTTACTTGTCTTCACATGGTTACATAACACATAAACATACACGGACAATTTAATTAATCCTCAAAAACCAAATTATCAAAACAATTATTTTAACTTGCAGCGGAATCACCAAACTTCATTAAATCAATTAACGTCGTAGCATCCTTGCAAAGTAACTTTAAGTTACAAATCAAAACATAACTCAAATAAAAATTCAGCAAAAAAAATAGTAAATAAAACAATCATTTTGTCCCCCCGAGTGCTACGTATGAGAGCGACAACTGACTCGACTCACGGCGGCTAAATCTTCACTCACTAGCATAACCTGCACGTTACCAATATAAAGGCAATGGAAAAACATTCAAAGGGTGAGATATCAAACAATATAAACATACGTATGATAAACAATATATTAGAATTAAATCATACAAAATTATCACTTCACAATTACAACATTCTTAGTCATTTCACATCACAATAATCAATTTATGCCAATGCAAATGAGACACAATAGTGCATATGTATGTGGTACCCAGGGCTTTAGCCCCCATTGCCGATTGCCAATTAATAGAGGCATTCAAACAAGGCATAAGCCTTCAACACATTTGCCAATCCAGGCCGTCGCTAATTATGAAATGCATGCAACTCGATAATGCACATCACACAACTTATACAACAACACAATCCACGTCGTCAGGCATAAGCCTATATCACAAATTTTACCAATAAATAGAGGTAACATCGTCACCAACTTCCTACAACTTCGCATTAAACAACAGAACATAGCAACAACGTACAACACCAACTTGACAGGTACATCACAAACAACCAACACAATTACAAAACAATTTGCAAAATTCCTATTATTCATACTACTAAATTAACTAAGCACTACCTGTTAATTATAACTTCTTCTAGTATTTTGCTACACCTGCTACTTTCCTGTTACTAGAAGTTTACCACTAGCCACAAATAGTATCCTCCGGTCAAATTATCAACACTGCTATTTATTTATTTCTCTACTAACTATTCATTCTGGCTAATTATATATGCTCTACTAATACTACCAGTTCCTGTTTTCTGAACCTGTTATTTCCATAAACATTATGTTACTTTACTCATATACTGCTATTCATTAACAATTCCACTGCTATAATATTGAGTCTACCATTTATTATACAAATTCTGTTATCATGGCCTAGCAATATATATGCTACTAATATATTACTACTTAATCGATTATCATCTTATTCCTAATTCAATTATATATATATATATATATATATATATATATATATATATATATATATATATATATATATATATATATATATATATATATAGCTATCACTTTCCTGGCAATGAAAATAATAAAACTAAAAGACTGATACATGCACACACACGTGGGACTGAGAGAAAAGCAAGGTGGAGTGTCCACCCCATCCACATGAGGCGCCCACCCTCAATTATATATACATATTTTTTTTTTCTTTTTATTGGTACAGGGCACCCGTCCCTTCACTAAGGGCCCCATTCCCAGTTTGTTCTTTTTTTTTTCTTCTTTTTTTCCAGTTTCCTATTTACTCGACATACTCTACACAGTCACACATTACACAATAAATCACCAATTTCAATATCCAAGGTTCCAATAATTATTAACAGATGAAAGTTTGTGCGGTCGATTCGACAACATTTATATTTCATACAGCAACATATAAAATTCATTGGTTTGCAACATAAATCACACAAAATTAAATCAAGATAATTTTCTACGAATTTAATCCCCACATATTATTCATCATGAGTCCGGTTATAGAGTTAGAACCTCATAGAAAGCTAATTCCTACCAAGACTATAGAACTAGGATTTCAACAATAAAAGATAAAGACATTAAAATTAAGCTAAGAAAATAGAGATAAAAGATAAACTTTGATTTCTTTCATTGATGCCTCTCAAGTGTCAAAGACACTACCTATATATAATAATACTAATGGATAAAACTAAAGGCCCAAAACTAATTAAAGCCCACCTCAATATTCTAAGGTTCTAAGAATATTTTAAAAAGCATTACAAATTAAATAACAATAATATAAATTATACTTCTAATTAATCATAATCCTTACTCTATCATTGCCGCGCGGTTCACATTGAACCTTGTCCTCAAGGTTCTAAAAGAAGGAAAAAAAATGCACTTGCAGTTTTTATAATTCCATCCATTGAATTTGATGTTGTTTGGCATGTAGATCACCCAAAACTCTAGAGCCATGTTTGTTTCTCCAGAATAAACATTTTCTCCATTTGATAGCAAAAGCAAATCATCAAAATTGTTAAAAGGGCCCGCTTAGTATTCAATTTTGTTGTTGGATATGCAATATAAGCCACTGGAGACTTGGATGAATTGACGTGATTAAAGACTTTTAATCTACCATTAGCCGCATGGAAAGATCCAATAGCAATACTATCATTAAGAAAATTAGAAACATATCCACCAAGTGACAAAGACCAAACATCAACCCCTTCATGGATTTCCATATCAAAAGCTGCGAGTATGTCTGCATCAAAACACTCGTCACCGTTAATCGGAGGCCAACAAATTTTGTATGATGCAACTCTCGCTTTCTGTGAACCAAACAGGATAAAACCAAACCATTTGCCAAAGATAATGTAAGACCATCGTAACGAAAAGAACTGCATAACAACTTCTTCGTCGCACTTAAGAAGCAAATTTGTCAGTCCATGAGTTCCACCGGGATCGAAAATAAACATGAAGTTTGTTAGTAGCATTACCGAGAATGTGTTCGTAGTCATCTTCCCAACATGTTGCAGACCTGTGTTTAAAGTAATAATAGTTTCTTTGGGAAGATAAAGGAAAATGAAGTCTCTTTTTGGCATTTGATCAAACACCTTGCTCACACTATTCATGTAATTCATTGGACAATATGTGTTGAAGATATCAGTCCCATGAACAGAATAATTGTAAGCAAACAAAGCCAAAATTCTGAGAACTTCCAGACCAGCAATCCATCCAGCATCCTTTGTAGTAGTCCTTTGTGAATCATTGTTTACCTCCAAAACACAAAGCAGAGCAACATTGTTGCGCAAACCAAAATTTTGGAACTCTATATCTTCTTGATGCAAAAGACTGAATAATTTGTCTTTCCAAAATTTAGCACATCCATCGTTTGCTTCTCCTGTGTGAGCCTTGTAAGCACTTTTAAAGCCATTGTTATGAAAAATATTGTCTAAATAATCAAAATGATGAACCTCCTGGAAACAGAGTATACTTGCATTATAGTTGTTAATCTCTTCAAGTATAAGCCTCTTGCGTCTTCCCCATTCCAAAAATTGTCGTGGGATATTGGAATTCAAATCCATATGATTTGATGCATTTTCAACACCAAGGATACTGTATGAAACAACTACAATCCTATCATTCGAAACATCCTTAAACGGCACCAAAGGCTCAATTCCAGAAACCATACTAGTCGAAAACACCGCCGACAAAGAATCTAGTTTCAACGGAGCACCGTCACCTTGCTTCCAATTTTGGCATTTACCAACAGCACAGCACGTGGAAATTCGACAACCCGGTTTGACTCATCTTTATCGATTTTCGAAGATTTCTGAGTATCATCACCATTCAAGCCTGCATCCTTCTTATCATTATCGTTATCAATAATTCCAATCACAGTCTCAGTAGAATGCATTTCCTTAGAATAAACATCCTTAGAATCGTGAGAACAATACAAACCGCTCCAATCGAGGCTTATGTGTTTCAACACCTCTGCGGAAAAGTATTTGACAGTGTTTTGATCCGGCATTTTATCAAACAAATGGTGAGTTGGTTCAAGTGGCAACCATCTGTGTGAAGGGCCTTCGTCGTCGAATTTGGTGGTTCTATTGGATTCTTCTTGTTCGTCAAGGTCGAATTCTGCTTCCTCGCCCAAGATTGAAAGCGGAATAGCTCCTCCGCGAGCTTTGTTTGCGGTTTTCCAGAGGGGATCCGGGGAAACTATAAATGGATCAGAGGGTTTTGAAACGGTAGTGCCTTTGATGCGATTGGGATGGTTGACGAAGTTGCGCTCAGAGAGTTGTTGTGGAGGCTGACGAGGGAATCTCCCATTGTCGTTTGGAAGAGAGGGGGTAGTCAAGGTTTGGGAGAAGTAGTTTCCATGGATGTGATTTGTTCGTAGGTTGAATGAAAAGGGGGATAATGAAAAGGGGGATATGAGGGTTTTTGTTTGTAGGGGAAAGGAAAATAGATCCGTAGGCACTGTAAATTGGAAAGAGTTTTGAGACTTTTTTTTAGATCTTTTCTTAAAAGAGGAATGAGATATTTGGAGATACTTATCAAAAGCTCTTCTATTTCTAGAATACGTTTGATATTGATGAGAAGTTATGGAGGAGGTGTTTGTTGGTTGAATTTGTTGATGATAATTATGGTAGTAATATGAATGAGGAGATGATGAATAAGATGAATATGAGTTAGGGTTTGGTGGATATGGTGAATATCCATGATTTGGATATAAAATTGGTGATGGTGTTGGAACATATGGATTTGTGTAATAGGGTGAGAAAAGTTCCCATGGAAAGGATGGAAATGAAGGTGTGGTAGGAGTTATGAAAGAGGGGTTTATGGGATAGGTAGGAGGAATGCTCCATTGATGAGATGAAGGTGTAAGATAAGGGTAACCCATAGGAGAATTTGAGTACATGATGAAAGCACCAATTGATAGGAAGCTAATTCCTACCAAGACTATAGAACTAGGGTTTCAACAATAAAAGATAAAGACATTAAAATTAAGCTAAGAAAATAGAGATAAAAGATAAACTTTGATTTCTTTCATTGATGCCTCTCAAGTGTCAAAGACACTACCTATATATAATAATACTAATGGATAAAACTAAAGGCCCAAAACTAATTAAAGCCCACCTCAATATTTTAAGGTTCTAAGAATATTTTAAAAAGCATTACAAATTAAATAACAATAATATAAATTATACTTCTAATTAATCATAATCCTTACTCTATTAGAACCCCACCCCTTACCTTAAATTTAACGGCCGCTCTAACTACGATCGAATTCCTAATTTCTGGTTCCGGCTTGCACCTCTCGTATCCTCTCCTTCCAAACCCTTGTGCTTCCAATTCCTTGCCCTTGTTTTGTTTCTATGTAAAACCTAATATGTTTCACTACTATTGGAAAACCATAGTAAACTCATGATCAAATACATGAAACTTAAAAATAGTTTTGTAGTTGATACTCAGAAACTTAAAGTAGAAAACTCTGAACTTAAAGAAAGTAATCTTAAACTCATAGAGGAATTAAAAATTCAAAATATCTCTAATTCAGATACTACTTCAAGGTCGAAAGATATTCTAAAAGAATATGACTCTAGTTTTCAAAAATTTCTTGCTAGAAGCATAGACAGAGGCAAAATGGCTTCAATGATTTATGGTGTTAGTAGAAACGACAGAAAAGGAGTTGGTTATGAAATACCCAAAGGGAAAGAACCATATCAAACTAAACCTGTTGATGATATGGTTATTACATATAAACCTTTACACACCCAATTTGAATTTGGTCACACACATGACATTAAATACACTTCTTATTCTAAAAACTTTCATGCTAGACCTAAGTTCAAACAGAACTTTAGGCGCACTAACATCAAAGGACCCAAAAAGATGTGGGTATCTAAGGAGAAAATAATATATGTTGCAGATATCCTTAGTAGCTCAGTTGAAACACTAGTCATGGTACCTGGACTCTGGATGCTTGTGACACATGACGGGAAGAAAGTCTATGTTCCAAATCCTGGAGCTTAAATCTGGTGGAGACGTTAGATTTGGAGGAAATAAAAAAGGAGCGATTATCGGTTCTGGAACTATTGGAAACGGTAATTCACGCTCCATAACTAATGTTCTATTAGTAGAAGGATTAGCACATAATTTGTTGTCCATAAGTCAATTAAGTGACAACGGCTATGAAATAATCTTTAATCAAAAGTCCTATAAAGCTGTCAGTCCTAAAGATGGGTCAATCCTCTTCACTGGCAAGAGAAAGAAAACATTTATAAAATTGATCTTTCTGATCTTAAAACTCAGAAAGTAACTTGTCTTCTATCTATTAACGATGAGCAATGGGTCTGGCACAGACGATTGGGACATGTTAGCATAAGAAGAATATCTAAGCTTACTAAACTCAATCTGGTCAGAGGACTTCCCAATCTTAAGTTCAACTCAGAACCTCTGTCTGAAGCATGTCAGAAGGGAAAGTTTTCAAAACCCTCTTTTAAATCAAAAAATGTTGTCTATTCCTTTAGGACAATAGAACTTCTGCACATTAATCTATTTGGTCTAGTGAAAACTACATCAATCAGAGGCAACAAGTATGGATTGGTAATTGTTGATGACTATAGCAGATGGCCATGGGTTAAGTTCTTAAAACACAAAAATGAGTCACATTTCGTGTTCTTTGACTTCTATAACAAAATTCAAAATGAAAAAGATTTTAGAATCATAAAGGTTAGAAGTGATCATGGAGGATAATTAGAGAATAATCTCTTTGAAAAGTTATTTAAAGAAAATGGCATTTCTCATGATTTCTCTTGTCCTATAATTCCCCAACAAAATGGAGTAGTTGAACGAAAGAATAGAACATTGCAAGAAATGTCCAGAACCATGATTAACGAAACCAATATGGCTAAACATTTATGGGTAAAAGCAATTAACACAACATGTTATATTTAGAATAGAATCTCTATAAGGTCTATTCTTGAAAAGAATCCTTATGAATTATGGAAAAATAGAAAACTCAACATTTCATACTTCCATCCTTTTGGATGTACTTGTTATATATTGAACACTAAAGATCATTTGAACAAGTTTGATTCTAAGGCACAAAAGTGCTTTCTGCTTGGATACTCCGAACATTCAAAAGGTTATAGAGTATACAATACAAAAACTCTGATTGTGGAAGAATCAATCAATGTTAGATTTGATGATAAGCTTGGCCATCAAAAGCCAAAACAAGGTGAAAATATTGCAGATATGGAAGTTCAACTTACAAACTCTGAAGACTCAGAAGCAAAAGACAATTTAGAAGATCCTCAAATTACAACATCTATGGAGAACTTGAGAATTTCTGAAGAAACATCTAAGAGAAAATCTTCTAGACTCACCTCAGCACATCCAGAAGATGTCATACTTTGAAAGAAAGATGAGCCCATTAGAACCAGATCATTTCTATAAAACAATCAAGAATTTCTATGTGGATTAGTTACTATGGTTGAGCCAACTTCTGTTGATGAAGCTCTTCAAGATACTAACTAGATAATAGCTTTGCAAGAAGAACTGAATCAATTTACTTTAAATGATGTATGGGATCTAGTTCCAAGACCTGATGGATTCAATGTCATTGGAACAAAATGGGTATTCAGAAACAAATTGAATGAGCAAGGAGAAGTTCGTCAGAAACAAAGCACGGCAGGTTGCACAAAGATATAGTCAGCAAGAAGGTATTGATTATAATGAAACCTTTTCCCCAGTCGCCAGGTTAGAATCTATTAGATTATTAATTTCCTTTATTGATCAATATGACATCACTTTGTATCAAATGGATGTTAACAGTGCATTTTTAAATGGTTACATAGAAAAAGAAGTTTATTTCCATCAACCTCCTAGCTTTGAAGATTCAAAATATCCACAACATGTTTTTAAACTTAAGAAATCTTTATATGGTCTAAAACAAGCTCCTAGAGCTTGGTATGAATGATTAAGTTCATTTCTTCTAGATAAAGATTTTACCAGAGGAAAAGTAGACACAACTTTATTTCGTAAGACATTTAAAAATGATATTCTAATTTGTCAAATATATGTAGATGGTATTGTATTTGGAACCTCTAATGCTTCTCTTGGAAAAAATTTTGCTAAGTCCATGCAAGCAGAATTTGAAATGAGTATGACGGGAGAACTTATATTCTTTCTAGGAATTCAAATTACTCAAACTTCTGAAGGAACCTACATATATCAAATAAAGTATGTCAAAGAACTTCTGAAGAAATTCCATCTATCAGAAAGTAAAGAAGCTAAAACTCCAATGCTTCCTACATGCATTCTGGGAAAAGATTAGGTAAGTAAGAAAGTAGATCAAAAAATCTACAGAGGTATGATTGGATCTCTACTTTATCTAAATGAATTTAGACCAGATATTCTATTAAGTGTATGTTTATGTGCAAGATTCCAATCAGATCCTTGAGAATCTCACTTGACAGCTTTAAAGTGAATTCTGAGGTATCTGAAAGGTACTACTAATCTTGGATTGCTTTACAGAAGATCCAAAAATTTCAACTTAGTAGGATATTGTGATGCTGATTTTGCTGGAGACAGAGTGGAACGTAAAAGCACTTCTGGAAGCTGCCAGTTTCTAGGAAAGAATCTGATCTCCTGGTACAGCAAGAAGCAAGCTACAATTGCACTATCAACTACAGGAGCAGAATATGTGGCTGCTACAAGCTGTAGTACTCAGATGATATGGATGAAAAGTCAATTAGAATATTATCACATCTATGTGCGTAAGAATCCTATTTTCTGTGATAATACTTCTGCTACTTGTCTTACAAAGAATCCTATTTTACACTCTAAAGCTAAGCATATAGAAATTAAGCATCAATTCATTAGGGACTATATTCAGAAAGGGATACTTAGTTTAAACTTTGTTATTACAGACCATTAATGGGCTGCTATCTTCACCAAACCACTTTGTGAAGATAGATTGAAAATCATTCTGAGAAATATTATTATGGAATTTTGCCCATAATGAAGTTATGTTAAATATCTGAAAAGTCTTTAGATCATTATTTTGCCTAAAATGAACTATCTGATTCATAACTCTTCAAAAGGTAGAAGTAAAATCGTTTAGAAACATCTGACCTACTTGGTTCAGAAGATCATTCTCTAATTTGGTTCAGAAGTTCATCACATAAAACAATTGTATCGCTAACTGTAACACCCTTCTAAGCCCCGCGACAATTATTAACAATAATCAGAATAGAAACATATATCCAAGGGTGCCACAATTAATGTAAACCAAACATGTATCAATTGTCATGCCTTATTAGAAACGATTCACCAATTAAACCAAATTATGTTTAACACAGCGGAAATGTATACATCACCAAATCAAAGTAATGGAACAAAACCAAAACCACCAAAATAAAGTACGCAATTCAAATTCTAAACTAAATCGTTCTCTAGTGTTACACTATCAGATCATGACTGACACGACAGAGAACTACTGGATGAGCTCTATAAGCTATCCTCACCGATCAATAGGCCACTTATCCTCAATCTGAAAATATTAATATGTAAGGGTGAGTCTCATTCGAAATTAATATGTATTATACAGTCATAAGTAATAAAACATCATAGCATTATTATTCACCCAATTATAGCATGCATTCAGATTTCCGACAGTTAATCAAATCACCATACCGTCAAACACATCACCAAGTATAATACACAATCATTTGGTCATACCATATTATCATGCACATGAATGAACTGACGCTATGCATGTGGTACCATACATGGGCTAAACCCACCCGACTGATCTATTCATCTTCAAGATACAGCCCAACCGGCACAAATTCCGCACAATGGGAATTATGCCCACCATTTGATCCACAACATCACCAGGATCCATCACCAAATGCGTATGAATGACATACTTATAACATCACTGATCCGATGCATCGCAAAGCCTCATTAAACTCACTGTATCATAACCAATAAGCATGCACATGTATTAGTAAGCATTCAATTCATATTAAATATACTCAGATTAAACATCCTTCAATCACCGCAAGAATCAATATCGTTTCTTCAACAACGCCACACATTGTTACATTCACACGAATATGTACACAATACTACAATTCATCATTTAAATTAATTCATGATTTAAAATAAAATTGGGACACTGCCCATTTCACCAATTCATCATATAAAGCTCTTAATCAACTTTGCAACGCCCAAAATGGCACTTAAAACGGCTAAACAGTTTAAAAGATACGAATTTTAGAAAATAATTATTTTTCAAAATTACACAGCGGTAACCGGTTACAGCATGGCTGTTACCCGGTTACGCGTTTACGTCACCTATTCGCTATTATTAAAAATCCGCCTGTAACTCGTTACAGTAGTTAAAACAAGAAATGTTTTGATCAATATTCTTAGTTTTGATGATAAAATTAAGTATGAATTTTGTATAAGACAGTGTGGTACTCTAATCCATTACGTTTTCCATTTCACGAAAAGTATAAAAGAGTATGCACAAATCAGCGTTCAAAAGCACTGACCCAGAAGTTTTGGATGGCTTCATCAGAACATGGTCTGGAAAGACATTAGAAGATGGTCCTGCAGAATCAGAACATGAACTGGAAAGCATCAGAAGATGGAAGTCAGAAGTACAAGCTCTGAAGCTCTGATGGTATCACGCTCAAAGCACTTCAAAGTCTTAAGACAGAAGTTGCATCTACACCAAAGCTGGAGACTCTGAAATTCAAACATCTATTCAACACATTCTGAATCCAGAAGAAAGTACAAGATGAAAAGGCTATAACGTCAAATCTCTGACTGACAAAAAGAACGTTAGAAGCTATAAAAGGCAAAGTCAGTAAAAGCAGTAAGATCATGGCTCGAGGTAGTTGACAAAAGTGTGAAAAATTAAATGCAGCATTGTACTATTCACACAAAACATTAAATGCTCCCAACGGTCATTTCCTCTCACTACTAGAAATTTGGCCTACGGCCACGCTAAAATTTTCCACAGCTCAGAAACTGTGGCCACATATATGATTTGGCCATGGTTATCAAAGCGTAGACGTGTGTTATAGAATATTGAATTTGGAGTGTAAAACTGTGGCCTGTACTTCAATTGCCACGGTTATATAATGGTAGATATTTTAAACCGCAACTAAAAAACCGAGGCCTATAATTTTCAGTTCAAACTGTGGCCAAAACCCCAAAAAAAACCCTCCAAAAGTTCCCTCCTTTTTTTTTTAGTTTCCCTCTATCTTTTAATATTTTCTTTTCTATTTTTTTTTTAATTAAAAAAAAGAAAAAAAATGAAAGAACAAAAGCACCACATGAACAAAAACACGCACACAGGTTAGTCTCTTCTGAATACTCCATCTCCCAAATCTGAATACTCCATCTCCCAAAACAATCTGAAAACTCCATCTCCATCTCGCTGCGCCGCTGCGCCGCTGCTGCCACCTCCATCGCTTACAGGTTAGTCTCTTCTCTACTTCACCTTCATCTCAGCCTTCATCTCTGCTTCACCTTCATCTCACTAACCTCAATCATCTCACGAACCCTAACCCTCTTCATCTCATAAACCCTAACTCTCTTCATCTCACGAACCCTAACCCTCTTCATCTGACGAGCCCTAACTCTCTTCATCTCACGAACCCTAATATATATTTTGTTTTGCAGTTGAGGTACCAAAGCTTCTGGAGGCTTCCTCTATTCATCTGCGTACGATTATCTGGGTACGATTCTCTTCTCTGTTCGTGTTCCTCATCTTCCCCCGTCTCCTCTGATTTTGTTTTGACCTAATATATATTTTGTTTTGCATGTGAGGTACCAAAGCTTCTGGAGGCTAATACGGTAGGGTTTCTTTTTGACCTAATCTATGTCTAAACAAATTCTACTACTGATGTTTGGATAGTGTGATTTGATGCATGTTTTGTTTTGACCTAATCTACTGAGGGCTTCATTTTGACCTAATCTCTGCATTGCTATATCTGTTGTTGTTATTTATGTTAGATTTTGTTATGGTGATTTGAAACTGAGAGAGGCACTGAGTTTAGGTTAGATTTTGTTATGGTGATTTAGGTTAGATTTTGTTAGGGTTGAAAACTGATCTGGAATTTAGGTTGAGAAAGTATGTTAGATTCAAGTAAACTGCTATTTCCGTTATTTGACCGTTAGTATTGTTAAATCTAAAATTGATTTTCTGTCTGGGACGAAATCAGAATGCTAGTTATGCTTAATATCATGAATTGAATTGAATTTCTTGTGATTATTAGAAGAATATCTGTTATTATGATATGTGTATGTGTATGATAATTTATGAATTTGACTCTGAGGATCCATTATGCTGCAATATACTATAGATTATTCATTTGAAGGAAGTTTTTAATTATGTATTTTTTGTTTGTTTGTTTAGGGGAGGAATATTCTTGAAACAGATCATCCAGAAGGTCCTTTTGGCACTAAGGTCAGTGTTCTAACTTGTTTCTGAGCTCACTTAGATTTGTGTTTGCTGCCGCTTTCCTTTGTGTTGGATTAGATCTTGCTAGAGTTGATTTTGACATGTACTTTATAGCGGAATGATTTGTGTTTGATGACCTTTAAGTAGAAAAGTGTTTTTTTGGCAAAACTAATCTTGCTAGAATGATATAACTGATTCTTGGCTTGGGATTTGGGACTAACTAGTAACTACTTTCAATCCACAATACATAATTTTAGGATTCAATGTTAAAACTGATTGTATGTTTTAGTGACTTGATTTGATGAACTGATGTGCCACTACTATTGTGGCTGCTGTTCATACTACTACTTAGTAGTTTGTTTTCTTAAATTTTCTTGCATTAACTTATATTGGGTCCTATTAATGTTCGTGCATCTCGTAAGGAAGTGTCGCTTATGTTGTAATTAGTTGTTGTTTTTCTTTGGCGTAGAACAATTCAATTATTGAAATGTCTACTTTAAGTTTCGGTATCTGATATATATAGTCTGTGCTATAATTGTATGTACACTTCTTGCGCTCTTAAGTGGCCATTCAGTTTGCATACTTTAAGTTTCTATCAGTATGTAAACTAAAAATCATGAAGCTGTGGAAGTTTCTTATGCATATTTAGTGAATGTAGCAGAAAGAGAAAGAAAATATTATAAAAACCATGAAATCCTCCTTTTGGTATTTGAGACCAGGTATTCTCAGTCATGATATCGCTTTTGACTGCAGATTGAATTTGTGTGTAACTGCTACTGAAGATTACTTAAAAGGCAGCATTTGTTTGTTTCAAACACAGGGCTATTGATTTTATAAATCTGTTATGAATTTGTGTGACTCTATTATGAATTTTATAAATCTAATTTTGTGTATTATTAAGTTGCGTAGCATAGCTGCAGTGTGGTTATTGATTCCTTTTTGTTATTGATACAGCTCAATTCCCTCAAAGGAGACGAAGGAAAGCGACAACTCCATTTTATTTGTGTGTGACTCCATTTCTCTGTTTTAAGGTAACAATTTGTGTTCTTTTAGGCTTCACCACATAAATTTTAATACGTGGTAGTATATCTCAAGGAATGTTTTGATTTATATGTATATGATTATATAATGCCGTTGCCGTCTAAAAATGTATTTTATAAATCAGTAATCATGTTAGTGCTTTTCTTACCTAATTAGTTGTATGTTAGGTATATAATGTATATACAATAATTATTGCAAAGATTCTGTCCCTGGCTTGTGTAGTTTAATTCCATTTATATACAATAATTCTGTCCCTGTCATTTTTTGGTTGCTCAGCACATGTTTTAGTACTGTTAGTGCATTTTTTTGTATGAATTCAGTTTTGAATGTGTTATGTGTTTTGAATGTGTTATGTGTTGTGTTTCAAATATATAGATTATCAAGTAATGGACAAAGAGTGGACTAAATTACCGTGGTTTAGTCAAGAGTACATCAACGGTGTTACTCGATTTTTAGACTTTGCCTTCACTAATGGAAGACCTCAAGGAGGTGAACTTTTATGCCCTTGTGCTAAGTGTAAAAATATATATTGGAAAACAAGGGATATTATTAGAGATCACCTAATAGCCAAAGGTTTTCTAGACGGTTATGACGTTTGGTTGCACCATGGGGAGAAACTACAAAGGTCTATGGAAATTGGTGATGGGATGGAAGATCAAGAGGGATCACATGATGACATTCCTGGCTTATTGCATGACATATATGGCATTGAACAAATACATTTCTTTTTTATTTTCCATTTGAACTTTTCATGTATTGGTTTTATGAGTTGTATTCATTAGGAGAATGACAATATCATTAGAATTTCTGATGTAACTGATTGGATGTGTTGAATCTATTTCATTTCTGTTTTTGTAAATCCACTATGTGTTGAATCCACTATGTGTTGAATCTATTTCATTTCTGTTTTTGTAAATCCACTATGTTCTGAATCTTATTTGTTTTGAGTTAGTCATAGATCTAATGATTAGTGATTTATTGTTAACCGTTTGAATATTGCAAATTAGTGCTGATTGGTTAAACTTTGTTTCTTTTAATATTTTCCATGTTAACAGAAAATGAAGAAGGTTTCAAACTTGCAAAAGAAGACGGCTGCCGCACAAAAGGGTGAACAAGTTACCGCCAATTTTCGGTTGCCTCTATTTAGATCCAGTGTTGAATTGGCTAAGAAGTATGATATCAAATGCGAGATGGTAAATAATAATAATCGTGAAGGACATAGTAAAGTAGGCATCAGACCTCCTTTTGTGCCTGCATCTAGGGAACTTTTCAACTTATCTAAGTTTGAAACTATTGCTTCAAAGATTGATAGTTCGGCCGATGTGTTTTATCCAACCAAAATGAGGACAAGGCAGACAACTCCCAGAAAAGTAGGGGCTGAATGTACTGATTCAACCAGGCAGCAAGTGATTCCCAAAACAGGGCCTGAAATTGCTTCAAGGACCAGGCAGCAACTTACTAAAAAAACAGGGCCTGAAATTGTTGATTCAAGGACCAGGCAGCAACAAGGAAATGATAAGCAGAATCCTTCAAGTGCAAAGCAGCAACAAGGAAGTGCTAAGAAACAAGTTTCAAGTGCTAAACAACAAGTTTCAAGTGCTAAGCAACAAGTTTCAAGTGCTAAACAACAAGTTTCAAGTGCTAAGCAACAAGTTTCAAGTGCTAAGCAACAAGCTTCGAGTGCGAATCAGAAACGTCCTTCAAGTGCAAAGCAGAATCCTTCAAGTGCAAAGGAGCAACCTAAGGAGAAACGGGTGGCTGACACTGCTGATTCAAGGTCAAACCAGAATCGTATGAAAAGGGCAATGGTAGAAGTTGATGGAAATTCCGGGACAGAGCAAGGAAGTGGCTTGAAGAAGACAAAACGAAGCCCAATGTGTAAATCGACATCAGTTGAATAATTCCTCAAAGAAAATGGAGAAAATAGTGAAGAAGATGAATGTGAGAATCTTGAGGAAGAAGAAAATATAATGGGTGAAGAAGAAAACACTCAGCAAAATGGAAGTAAACTAACTGAAGGTACGTACTAAGCTTCGTGTCATGCATTATTCTTTATTATTGTTTCATTCAAATTTATATCCCATGCTAATTATATTTTATCTAACACAGGGGCAAGTAAGAAAAGGACACGTGGACCAACTAAATGTTTGAAAATCCATGCTAGAAAGAGTGCGGATCGTGAAGAGGTAGTCTTAGACGATGATGGAGAACCTATTGGACCCAATGATCGAACCGTGACAGATTTGAGTTGTTTCCTTGGCACTGTCGCAAGGAATTCAGACTTGTGCCCCTTAGTTTATACTAACTTCAAAGCTTTGAAGAAAGCAAACAAGGACCGTATATGGGAATTTGTCACTGTGAGTGGGAATTTGTCACTGTGTGAATCTAAATATAAGTTGTTTTCCTTATTTACTTGTCACTAATTACCTTTTTTGTTGTAGGATAAATTCATTATCCCTGAAAATGGAAGTAGAGCGGTTTTCTCTCGCATAAATGATGCTTGGAGGCGTTTCAAGAAAGATCTCAAAAAGAGTTGTTTTTTAAAGTACACTACTATGAGTGAAAGATTGAAGCATCGTCCCCAGACCGTACCTGAAGTTCATTTCAAGCAATTGATATCCTATTGGAAGAACAATAACATCCAAGTAAGATAACAATTAGAAATTGATCAATGTTGTCCCTAATATTTAATTCTGTAATTTAACATTTGCTGTCCCTAATTTTGCTGTTTCTGAACGTAGAAAATTAGCAAAATCAATGTTGTGAACAGAGCTAAGCAAAAGTATATGCATCGGATGGGCCTAACAAACTTTGCGAGGATTCGTGCAAAACTGGTAGGGTGTTTATACATCCTTCAATTTACAATTATGTATTGGTTGAGTGATTCATATTTTGATGTGTTTATTATCAACCCATGTAGCGTGCTAAGAAAGAGGACGGAAAGGAAGTTAGCCAGGCAGAGATGTTCATTGAGACTCGACAAAGTCGAAAAGGAAAACAGCTAGATGAGGAAACTTCAAGTGTAATTGTAAGCCAGGCAGATTATTCCTTTAATCAACATTTGCCTTTAATCATTTATTTTTCTAATGTGAATATTTTCTAATGTGAATATTTTTTAATTAGTCTAAGCTTCAAGAATCAGTTCAGAATTCAACTGAATCTGAGACATTTAACTCCTTGTTTGGGAAAGAAAAATCTGGACGAGTTCGTTGCTATGGAAGAACAATAACACCTACCATTCTTAAAAGAAAAGAAGAAATTCTGGTTATTAAAAGGCAGCATAATGATGAAGTGGCTGGCATGAAGAGGGAGATGGATGGTATGAAGGCGCTATTTAAGACAATGATGAAGCAACAAAACCCACATATGAGCGACGAGAAGATCTCTAATTTGATGGCAAGTGCTATGGGTTGTTCCATTAGTTCTACTGCTGCTCCTGCTGATCCACATTCGTCTGCATCAACTCATATTCCGCATTGCGAACAGGTATACTCTAAACTACAAAATTGCAGCATATGGCACTGTATAGAAACTGTATAGAAACTGTATTAGAAACTGTATCAAGTGTTTTCTGAAATTAGAAACTGTATTAGAAACTGTATAGGGCACTGAATTATCAAGTGTGTAGGGCACTGAATTAGAAACTCGGTTATCAAGAATTAGTTAGAAACTGTATAGGGCACATTAAGTGCAGGGATCATGGTTGAACAAGTGCAGGGATCACATTAAGAAACTGAATTATCACTGAATTTCTGAAATTGTATGGTTATCATGGATGAACAAGTGCAGGGATCACATTAAGAAACTGAATTATCATTGAATTTCTGAACCGATACTTGAACTGATTCTTGAATTTCTGAACTGGTTATCATGGATGAACAATATGCAGGGATCACATCTTGTTACAGTTTTACTGTTGTACAAATTTTGTTATAGTGTTATTGGTTTTACAGATTTTAAGCATCTTGTTATAGTGTTATTGGTTGGTAAAAATTTTGTGAATGCTAGTAACATTGATGTAATTCATTTTCTGGTGCCAATTAAACTGAAGTTTTGAAGTATCATCATTGGTTTGTACTATGTGGCCCAAATGGCATAAGGGAATCACATTAATCATGTAAAGTTTCATGGATGATTAAAGATTCTATTTGGTTTGATTTTAAGCATCCTATTACTGTTTTACTGTTGTAGCTTATAGTGTTATTGGTTGGTACAAGCTGTGTGAATGCTACTGACATTGATTTGTTTGTTTCAAACACATGTTACTTCAGTAGCAGATTTGTATCATCATTGGTGTTATGCATGTTTATTGGTTAGTACACTTATGAATGTTGAATGATGTTATGTTTATTGTAGGGTGGAGAGGAAGCAGATTGTGATGAAGATATGGAAGAAGCTTGTGATGAACATGAAGATGTGGAAGAAGTTTGTGCTGAAGATGTTGATGAAGATGTTGAAGAAGATGTGGAAGAAGAGCAAGGAGATGATCAAGAAGAATAGTTGTTTTATGTTATCTTTCTAGCCAGTTATTAGAACTTTTTTTAATTATTTTGGGATGACTCTTTTTTGAGCCAAACTTGTGTTTAATATGGTTGTGTTTAACATGGTTGTTTTGAATTTTGAATTTGGGATGACATCAAAACTTGTATCCAACTATTATTAGTGGCACTATAAAAAAAACATACTTTTGACCTTAATGTTAATTTTATTGTTAATTTTATATTGATAGATATATATATATATATATATATATATATATATATATATAAATATATATATATAAAATGACATATTTATGTAATGATACAGAAATAAACCGTGGCTAGATAAATGGGTTAGAATGCATAACATATAACAACGGTTTTAAATAGGTGGTCATAACCAAACCGTGGCTATATCTTGAACTAATACTGTGTCGTAAACGTTAAAATGAAACCGTGGCTTTACAATATAGCCACAGTTATTAAGTCATGGCAAATACAAACCGTGGCCTTAATCAAGCTACCTAAACCGTGGCCTAAAAATGCAACGGTTGTAAAAATGGCGTGGTCTATACCAAAAAACCGTGGACTTTACTTTTGGCCACTGCCGTATACTCCACCGTTGGATTTCCGTGGCCGAACCATGGCCTCAGCGTTACGCCACGGTTATTTTGCATAAAGCCTCGGTTTTCTGGGCGTGGTAGGAGGCCTTTTTTTTCTGTAGTGTCTCAAGCGCATATATATAGAAGTTCCATTCAGAAGCAGCATACAACACTCTTGTGCAAAAGAACAGAAACGCTGTCAAACTGAAAAGCAAAAAGAACTTCATCTTCAACCTCACAAATTTGTAATATCTTAGTGAGTGTTAAGAACTAGAACTTAAGAGAAATATCACACTATGATTACAACTTTATTTGAAGCAATCTAAACTCTTGTAAACATTTATTTTACATTGATTGTAAAAGGATTTCCTAGAGTGATCAAGTTGTGATCAAGATACTCTAGAAGACTTAGAGTGTTTCTAAATGGATAAACATTGTAATCAGTTAGATTAGTGAATTAAATCCTCAGTTGAGATAAATCACTCTAAAGGGGTGGACTGGAGTAGTTTGGTTAACAACGAACCAGGATAAAAATCATTATGTTGATTATTTTTATCTACCAAGTTTTTGAGTTACACTTATTCAATCCACCCTTTCTAAGTGTTTTTCTATCCTTCAATTGGCATCAGAGCGCCGGTTCTAGGTGCAAGCACTTAACCGTGTTAGACAAAAGATTCAGGGCGAAAAAACACAAAATGGTTGATCCAGTTCCTGAAAATTCTGGTAAGACATACTCAGAATGTCATACACAATGTCAGGACACCTTTTTTGTCATCAGCTTAGGTGAGGAAGTACATACATATCCCCCAAAATTTGATTACTTATTGCATGCAGAAGTCCATGAGTGCTGGGATCATGT
Organism: Vicia villosa; assembly: GCF_029867415.1. Classification (NCBI taxonomy): domain Eukaryota; kingdom Viridiplantae; phylum Streptophyta; class Magnoliopsida; order Fabales; family Fabaceae; genus Vicia; species Vicia villosa. Next base: position 170,946,673 of record NC_081182.1, read on the forward strand.
TAGTTCATTTAACACAAATAAATCTGCTTTGCAGAGGTTCTGTGATAGCACAGTCATTAAGCAACACACTAATGTCATCCACGAAGTTATGACATCCAAACTGAACAAACAAATAAACAATGAAAAAACATAAACAACACAGATAGTTGTTCACCCAGTTCGGTTCTAACTAACCTACTATGGGGGCAACCAAGCCAGGAAGGAAATCCACTATAAGTAGTCTTAATTTGAATCTAAACTCCCCCGTTTACAACTTCTCACTTAAACCCTACCCAAAGAAATCTCTACCTAAGTTCTCCCTAGATATGAAATATCTCCATTTCACTCCCAATCATAGCAATGATGTCTAGCAATCAACAACTCAGCCACTGCGTCCACAGCCTAATTCCCAACACTTTAAACACATATAAACACAATGTTAACTTGAAGTTGCTTACAAGCTTTCTTCAAGAAAAAAACTTCACTCATTGCTTCTTAGCTTCTGAGTGATTAAAATAAACCTCTCACCTACAGGCATTGAGGCACAAATCAGTGACCATCCGACACACCGAATGGTTCACCTACACGGCTAATCCTAGAGACTACATCTTCCTAGCTCTGGCTATCAGCACACAAAACTAGGTTACAAAGGTTTCTATTTATAACCTGATCCCAGTTGGACTTGGGCTTATAAATCGCAACACTTTTCTGTTACAAATCAGGTCTTTAATCCTAAGTTTCCAAATTTATCTCCTAAATTAGAAACCGTTGAATCTTCAATCTTCAGATTTGATTCTTCAATATTCTGACTTGATTCTTTGACCTTTAAATATGCGCCACATAGGATTACATAATATTCTCATAGAATATTTTGTATCTGTTTTAAATCAAACTGAATCTTTCTTCCTCAGTTATGCAGGCGTGGTGTCATGGTTGAAGTCATGACATTCCATATAACATCTTGCTTTAGTACCTGTTTTGTTCTTTTAATATTTTCAAGACTTATACAATATTACATTCAGCTGCTATTATGTTTTAGCCAAGCATGGATGCCAATAAGACAATTCTACAGAGCAGAACATCAATAATCTCCCCCTTTAGCTTATTTTGGCTAAAACTTACATTTACAATAAATTTAAGATCAAGAGCAGCTGCTTCAACTTTCAAGACATCAGGAAGAACAATCTTTTTCTTTCTCAGAATTGGGTCTTTCTGTTCTTCACTGCGTAACCACATCATAACATCTTCAATTCACTCTGTCTTCAGATCTTTCTTTGTTTCTTTTGACAGTAGCAAAATCAGCATGTTATGTACCATCTCTCCCCCTTTTTAGCCATAATATGTCAAAGCTTGAACCAATGTCATACCTTTTGAGTTCAACACCTTCATGCAACACTCGTACATGAGGAGGACGATGGATGATGGCCTTTGTCTACGAGGACTATTGGTGACAATAGGAAAACTCACTCCTTCTAGCTCTAGGTCTAAGATGAAGCTTGAATGAGTTTCTGCCATCCTTCCTCGTAACTCAGAACACAAATCACAATTGTGTTCACAACTCAGATCACAAATCACAACTAGAATGACCCTATTATTGAAGGCAGAATAAGGAGGAACATTCTTGTTGTTATTGCTGTAACACCACAGGTAGAGACATATGATTTCTCCACCCTGTGTTTTTCTGGACAGGTTTTGGTAAACGAACCCATCATAATACCAAACCTGCACACACCCAACACGAACACACACGAAACACATCTTGAGAGATTTGATCTCTGAAGCCTGCTGCGAAGATGCTAATTTTTAGCCATTTGAGATCATAGGTAGTAACGACGGTCTTTGGTCTTGTTCAATGGTCAACCGATTAATTAGGAAACAGTTCCAAGAGCAATTACTCTTTCCAAAGCAGTTTTTGACTGTTTTCTTATGATAGGAGTTATCTTTAATCCAGCGCATGCATAGTCCGTGATTGAACTTTACACCGGCCATTGACTAGAAGAGATAAACCCAATGCAATTTTCCTTGTTTGACCCTGAAGAATCAATGTCTTTAACTATGTCATGACATCCTGTCATACATTGTCCCTCTTTTACCCCTTAAGCACACCGCTTAAGATTCTTTTAAGAGACTTTGAAAAATCCTCATATGAACCAAGTAGTAGACCTCCCACTTACTCTACTAAGTCACTAGTCATAGACTTCTGTTGTTCTGATCACCTTTAGACTATTTACTGCAACTGTGAAGAGCCTTCCACAACCTGTAAAAGCATGCAGTCACTAGACCAGATAAAGAATTGTGGATACCAGATGCACATGGTTGGATTCAACCATTCCAAGATAACTGAACGTAATGCTACAACTTGTTATATAAACCTTTTCATAAGAAACTCCCTCTAACTAAGTTGAAAAAGCTTCTGCTGACTTGGAACATCTTCAATATGATGGTAGAGTATAACAGACCAAGATAATTTTCTAGAATTATATCCTGAACTAAGAAGTCACTCCCCCTATCTGAGATAGTCTGAGCTTCCCCAATGGAATAAGCTTGAAATGATGAATGGAAAATATAAGATGCATCTTCATATCTTCAAGAGCCGCACTCTCTGTTTAACAATCCTGCTGGACACACTCACTATAGAAAATTTGTTCCTCTACAAAAGATACTCACATCAGAAATTAGACGTTATAACGTCTTGTATAGCATTAGAATACAACTGAGTTGTTCAGTACATTCCACTAACTCCACTTCTCTTTCTGCAACAGATTCAAGTCTACCACTTTATCTTCACCTGAAATAACCAACTGATGACCCTTTGAAACTAGATGTTTTCATAGAAAAGGTTCCCACATACACAACATAAAGAACTACCACTTCTTTCTCTGTTGATCATAACCCTGCCATGTTTCAATCAGCTCACGGTCTGCCAAGATAACTTAAAATCCTCCTTGATAGAACTAGAAGAATCCTCTTTTATCTTTAGCTATGTTGATCATATCACCAAACTTCTGTCTTCATAGTCATTCTCACTAATGAAATCTTCATTATGAAAGTAAACGCGTATTGCCAGAACATGTTACAATCACCAAGATCAGAATCTGCCCATTCTAATCCATATTAAGTCGGAATTGTCACTTCAGACATTAATGTTGCTTCTTCTTCCTTCACATATAGTGATGTTGTGACATCCCACAAGACATTAGATTATCAGACTTAAAATCTCATCCATTCCTCTGAGTGTTCCTTTACCTACATTGGTTGATGTCTTGTCTTGCTTCATACTCCCCCTGAGAATTACAACATACGGATGTTTTGAATGATTTTCCTTACCCTTGAAGCATTCTTCATTTGGAACTTGCCACACTTTCCAAGTTTGGAATCCTTAGTTTGCTTGCTACACAAGATCCAGACTGCCACTTCTTGTACCTTGAAATAGAAGAAACTTCTGAATAGCCTTGAACATGTCTTCAACAGATAGGTTTGAACCTAATCTTTACTGGTGTCTTCAAGAGTTGTGATGTAATAGACAAGGCATTATATACATCTTCTTCTTCTTCAAATTATCACATAGTAGATGTTAATATCCAGCTCCCATCAAGATATCTATCACCTCTTATATGTTACTTCTGCTTGAATAAACTGACCAGCCAACCGTTGCCCTTCTTAATGCTTGAGAGAAGATAACACAAAACTATAATTGATACATAGTTCAAACCAGACCATGGATACTTTATACACATACTCAGCTCCCGATAGAGTATATGAGTCTTGTATTCAGGCTGTACATTCAATAAGTACTAAGTCTCCCATCAAAGCACCTATTAGACACTCAGATAGAATTTACTGCTCACACCAGATCCTTCTCACTGATTTCTTCTTCATACATAAGAGCATTCTTCTTGGCAATGATGTTTCAACATATGTTATGACATCATTAAGGCTTTTAGGATCTCACACTCATCATCCTTTTTTTTTATGACACTTGAGGAAAGAAAGAGAAGGAATGACACACACCATCAATTCAGCTACACATCAGTCATGATTAAGAGATAATATATACCATATCTCAATAAACTTTTCTTCAGACTTTCATTCTGATTTTGAGATAATGGATGTCACAATCTGTACCTGCCGAGGATATTCACTCAATAGGGTTTCTGGAATGGATTCAATTATGACATAACACTTGAAACTAACTCAGATTCTTCACAGTAATCTGATTCCCTTAAGTCATCACACAATATTCAAAACCATATTTCATTGTGAAAGAGACACAATATTCAGTTTTCACCACTAACTGTTCTATGGTTAAGAAAACATTCCACATATCTGGTTCCTTTGATCAGAAGAGAATACCAGATATAAGCTCATCTTGAATTCTCATATAGGTCTTTAAAAAAAACTGAATGAATCCTTTTGCTTGCACTGAGCTTTACTCCCACATTCCCATATATATGCCCGAAATAAACTGACAATTGGGATGGAAGGTTCAGATGATTCTATTCTGACCAATCAACACACAAGGAAGATGTCTCCTCTTCCAGAACAGGAGTAGGTTCCAAACGAATGTACTCACACTACATTAGTTTAGTACCAGAACATCTGTTCTTCAACTGGTAGCTGCATACCAGTATACCATCAGTTCCTTTTCCTTGGAACACACAACACATGACAATCTTGAAGATCATCAAACAACTTTGCAGACGAATATGAGGAACAATGATCAATTGAACCTTTTCAACCTTAATAACCATGTCGTTATGAGTGGACTTGAGAGAGATCCCAAGTATATTTGACACTTGCACTAAAGCTAAAAAATCTGCTTACAAACTCTGTTGAAAACCATATAACCCTAGACATCTTCTTTCAAAAACAGGATTTTGCATCAGATGCTATGCAGCGGAAAGTAGTCATATATCAACAGAGATTACACAATGCTTGCTCCATGAACGAGTGGTAAGCATGACACCCAAGGATTGAAGCTGAACATTTCAACAATATGTTTGCTTCTTCTCCAAGCAACACAACGAGACCTAACCAATATTATGACAAAAAAACTAAGCACAAAGATTACCTTATCATTAACTTCACTCTCGCATGAATGTTTTTGATACTCTTCTTCTGCACTTTCCCATATGTTGAATAGAGCAATAAAAATTCTTCACTCCGGCATGAAGCCTTAGGATATTCTTGGATCCAGCAACACCATCTTCTCTTGCCAAGAGAGTACACCTATTTTGGTCAGATTGGTTTAGTCTACCACACATAGGTCCATCCTCCACTTCTAGGGACCATACAATATGAACAGGACTATTCAAACAATTTTTTACCTTCAGCAACCAGAAAGTATCCCTTATGGATCTCATCCAAAAACAGACAGGATGCCTGCTCTGATACCATTTGAAAATTCTGGTAAGACATAATCAGAATGTCATACACAATGTCACGACACCTTTTCTGTCATAAGCTTAGCTGAGGCAGTACATACAGATCCCCCAAATTTTGATTACTTCTTGCATGCAGAAGTCCATGAGTGCTGGGATCATGTTAGTTCAGTTAACACAAATAAATCTTCTTTGTAGAGGTTCTATGATAGCACAGTCATTAAGCAACACACTAATGTCATCCACGAATTTATGACATCCAAACTGAACAAACAATTAAACAATGCAGAAACATAAACAACACAGAGAATTGTTCACCCAGTTCAGTTCTAACTAACCTACTCTGGGGGCATCCAATCCAGGAAGGAAATCCACTATCAGTAGTCTTAATTTGAAGCTAAACTCCCCCGTTTACAACTTCTCACTTAAACCCTACCCAATGCAATCTCTACCTAGGTTCTCCCTAAATATGGAATATCTCCATTCCACTCCCAATCATAGCAATGATGTCTAGCAGTCAACAACTCAGCCACTGCGTCCACAGCCTAATTCCCAACACTTTAAACACAAATAAACACAACGTTAACTTGAAGTTGCTTACAAGCTTTCTTCCAGAACAAAACTTCACTCATTGCTTCACAACTTCTGTGTGATTATAATAAACCTCTCACCTACAGGCTTTGAGGCACAAATCAGTGACCATCCCACACACCGGGTGGTTCACCTACATGGCTAACCCTAAAGACTACATCTTCCTAGCTCTGGCTATCAGCACACAAAATTAGGTTACAAACGTTTCTATTTATAACCTGATCCCAGTTGAACTTGGGCTTACAAATCGCAGCACTTTGCTGTTATAAATCAGGTCTTTAATCATAAGTTTCCAAATTTATCTCCTAAATTAGAAACCGTTAAATCTTAAATCTTCATATTTGATTCTTCAATATTCTGACTTGATTCTTTGACCTTTAAATATGCGCAACATAGGATTACATAATATTCTCATAGAATATTCTGTATCTATTTTAAATCAAACTAAATCTTTCTTCCTCGATTCTGCAGGCGCGATGTCATGGTTGAAGTCATGACATTCCATATATCATCTTTCTTTAGTACCTGTTTTGTTCTTTTCATATTTGCAAGACTTATACAATATTACATTCAGCTGCTATTATGTTTTAGCCAAGCACGGATGCGAATAAGACAACTCTATAGAGCAGAACATCAACAGTTCCAACTCTTACTCATGAGCAAAACAACAATGGTAACAATGGAAGCAATAGCTTCAATGGTTACAATAGACCACCAGTATATGATGGGGAAATTTTTGAGTATTGGACAGATAGACTTGAAAGTTATTTTCTATGTCAAGATGGTGATCTACGGGATTTGGTGTTGGATGGTTACAGACATCCTGTAAATAATCGAGGAGTCAAGATTACAAGACAAGCGATGAGTGATGACCAAAATAAAGAATTCAAGAATCATCACAAGTCAAGGACTATATTGCTAAATGCTATCTCTCATGTTGAGTATGAGAAGATAACAAACAGGGATACTGCTCATGATATCTTTGAATCTCGGAAGATGACTCATGAAGGAAATGCTCAAGTCAAGGAGACAAAGGCTTTGGCTCTAATCCAGAAATATAAAGCGTTCAGAATGGAAGATGATGAAAACATTGAAGCAATGTTCTCCAGATTCCAAACTCTAACTGCTGGATTGAGAGTTCTTGACAAGGGATACACAAAGGCTGATCATGTAAAGAAGATAATCAAAAGTCTTCCCAGAAGATGGGGACCAATGGTTACAACATTCAAGATTGCCAAGAATATGAATGAAGTATCTCTTGAAGAGCTGATAAGTGCCTTGAGGAATCATGAGATTGATCTGGATGCAAATGATCCTCAAAAGAAAGGTACGTCTATTGCATTAAAACCTAATAATAAAAAAATGCACTAACGCTTTTCAGGAAGAAGAAGAAGAATCTGACGAGTTAGAGTCAGAAGAAGAAGAAGATGAACTATCTTTCTTATCCAGAAGAGTAAATCAACTTTGGAAAAGCAAACAGAGAACGTTCAAGAACTTTAAGAACTTCAAGAGGCCTGAAAAAGGAGAATCTTCTGAGCACAGAAGATCTGGCAAGAAGAAAGTGACGTGCTATGAATGCAAGGAACCTGGACACTATAAGAATGAATGTCCAAAGCTTCAGAGGGAAAAGCCCAAGAAAAGATTTGAAAAGAAGAAAGGATTAATAGCTACTTGGGATGACTCAAATTCTCCTGATCAAGATTCAGACTCTGAAGATGAGCAAGCAAATATAGCACTTATGGCAACAGTTGAAGTTGGTGAAGAGTCTACCTCTGATTCAAACTCTGATGAGGTATTTTCTGAACATACTAGAGATGATCTAGTTTCTCGCTTAACAGAACTTCTGGAAGTCAGGAGTCAACTTAGTATCAAATACAAAAAGCTTAAAAAGCTCTTTGAATCTAAGACTAAGAGACTTGAAATAGAAAACTCTGAACTTAAGGAAAAAAGTTTTAAAACTATCTAAAGATGTTGAATCATCTTCAAGATCAAAAAAGTCTATTCCAAGCACTAACAATAATCTAAAAGAATATGATTTGAGCTTCATAAAGTTCTTATCTAGAGGTATAGGCAGAAGTCATATAGCCTCTTTGATATATGGTGTAAGTGGAATCATGAGAATATGCATAGGCTTTGAGGGTGAAACCCCATATAAACTTGAACATGTTGATGAGATGATTATCACATACAAACCTTTGTATGAACAGTTCAAGTATGGCCATTCTCATGATATCAAACACACATCACACTCTCAGAGTTTCCACATAACACACACAAAGAAAAATGTTGTTACACACTATAGAACATATTATGTTAAACCTCATGCTAAATCTCAGTTCAATCAGAACTTGAGAAGGACTAACCCCAAAGGACCCAAAAGAATGCAGGTACCTAAGGATAAGATAATTCTTGTTGCAAATCTCCTTCAAAGCTCAAAAGACAAACATGTCATGGTACTTGGACTCTGGGTGCTCACGGCACATGACAGGAAGAAGGTCTATGTTCCAAGATCTGGAACTTAAATCTGCTGGAGATGTAAAGTTTGGAGGGAACCAGAAGGGCAAAATCATTGCCTCTGGAACCATATGTATTGGTAACTTTCCCTCTATAAATAATGTTCTTTTAGTAGATGGATTAGCTCATAACTTATTGTCCATAAGTCAATTAAGTGACAATGGTTATGACATAATCTTTAATCAAAAGTCTTGTAAAGCTATTAGTCAGAAAGATGGCTCATCCTTTAGCTCTTTGCGAAGCATGTCAGAAAGGGAAGTTTTCAAAACCTGCATTCAAGTCTAAAAATGTTGTCTCTTCCTTTAGGCCGCTAGAACTTCTGCACATTGATCTTATTGGTCCATTCAAAACAACATCAATCAGAGGGAAGAAATATGGATTAGTCATTGTAGACGACTATAGAAAATGGACATGGGTAAAGTTCTTAAAACATAAGGATGAGTCACATTCCGTGTTCTTTGACTTCTGTAATCAGATCCAATCTAAAAAGGAATGCAAAATCATAAAGGTCAGAAGTGATCATGGTGGTGAACTTGAGAACAAATTCTTTGAAATTTATTTCAAAGAAAATGTTATTGCTCATGATTTCTCTTGTCCTAGAACTCCACAGAAAAATGGAGTTGTAGAACGAAAGAATAGGACTCTACAAGCAATGGCCAGAACCATGATCAATGAGACTAATATGGCTAAGCATTTATGGGCAGAAGCAATTAACACAGAATGTTATATTCATAATAGAATCTCTATAAGACCTATTCTAAATAAGACTCCTTATGAATTGTGGAAGAACAGAAAGCCCAACATTTCATATTTCCATCCATTTGGATGAGTATGTTATATTCTGAATACTAAAGATCATCTGCATAAGTTTGATTCTAAAGCTCAGAAGTGTTTTTTACTTGGATATTCTGAACGCTCAAAAGGCTACAGAGTACACAATACTTAAACTTTGGTAGTTGAAGAATAATCAATATCAGATTTGATGATAAGCTTGGTCTTGAAAAGCCAAAGCAGTTTGAGAATTTTGCAGATATATATATATATATATATATATATATATATATATATATATATATATATATATATATATATATATATATATATATATATATCTAACTCAGATCTTGAAAAACCCAAGAGCAAAGAAATATCAGAAGATCAAGTTGCAGCTTCTTTAGAGAATCTCAGAATATCTGAAGAGCCAACACTCATAAGATCTTCTAGACTCAACTCTGCTCATCCAGAAGATGTGATTATTGTAAAGAAAGATGATCCAATCAGAACAAGAGCATTCCTTAAAAATAATGCAGAATGTCAATTTGGTCTAGTGTCTTTGATTGAGCCAACTTCTGTTGATCAAGCTCTGGAAGATGCTGATTGGATAATTGCCATGCAAGAAGAGTTAAATCCGTTTACAAGGAATGATGTCTGGGATCTGGTTCCAAGACCTAAGGGATTTAACATCATTGGAACAAAGTGGGTCTTTAGAAACAAAGCCAGACTGATTGCTCAGGGCTATAGTCATCAAGAAGGTATTGACTATACAGAAACCTTTGCACCAGTGGCCAGGTTAGAATCTATTCGTTTATTAATTTCTTTTGCCACTCATAATAACATAACTCTGTATCAGATGGATGTTAAGAGTGCCTTCTTAAATGGTTATATAGATAAATAAGTTTATGTCCACCAACCTCCTGGTTTTGAAGACTCTAAGTCTCCAGAACATGTTTTTACGTTAAAGAAATCATTATACGGACTAAAGCAAGCTCCCAGAGCTTGGTATGAAAAATTAAGTTCTTTCCTTCTGGATAATGGTTTCACAAGAGGAAAATTAGACACAACTCTTTTCTGTAAAACCTTTAAAAAGGATATTTTAATTTGCCAAATTTATGTTGATGATATTATATTTGGAACATCTAATGCAACACTTGGAAAGGAGTTTGCTAAGTCTATGCAGGCAGAATTTGAGATGAGCATGATGGGAGAACTAAAGTACTTCCTAGGCATTCAGATCAATCAAAATTCTTAAGGAACTTATGTTCATCAGACTAAGTATGTGAAAAAGGTTCTGAAGAAGTTCAATCTGTCTAAAAGCAAAGAAGTAAAGACTCCAATGCATCCAACGTGTGTATTAGGTAAGGATGAGGTAAGCAAGAAGGTAGATCAGAAGATCTTCAGAGGTATGATAGGATCTCTTCTATATCTTACTGCTTCTAGGCCTGATATTTTATTGAGTGTACGCTTGTGTGCTAGATTCCAATCAGATCCTAGAGAATCTCACTTAACTGCTGTTAAGAGAATTCTTAGGTATCTGAAAGGTACTACTAATGTTGGTTTAGTCTACAGAAGATCTGAAGAATACAACTTAGTAGGATATTGTGATGTTGATTACGCTGGAGATAGAGTTGAAAGGAAAAGTACTTCTGGAAGCTGTTAGTTTATGGGTAGTCACCTGATCTCCTGGTACAGCAAGAAGCAAGCTACCATTGCACTCTCAACTACAAAAACAGAATATGTTGCTGCTGCTGGATGTAGTACACAGATGCTCTGGATGAAAAGTCAACTCGAAGACTATAAGATGTATGAGAGTAACATTCCTATATTCTGTGATAATACTTCTATTTGTTTATCTAAGAATCCTATTTTACATTCTAAAGCTAAACATATTGAGATTAAACATCACTTTATTAGGGACTATGTTCAAAAGGGTGTTATTTCTTTAAAATTTGTGGATAAAGAATACTAGTGGGCTGATATCTTTACAAAAACCCTTGCTGAAGATAGGTTTAAGTTCATTTTGAAGAACAACAGTATGGATTTATGCCTAGAATGAAGGTGTTGAGAAGATCTGATATATGGATTAGATTTGAAATGTTATTTATTTTCCTAATAGATGTTCTGGCTATGCTTGATCATTTAGATACTCTGATTCTGTTATTGCTACCGTTTCATATGTCTAAGTATGATCCAGAACTTCTGTTAGATCAAAACAGCTGTCACCACCTATTCCAGATGATGACCACGTGTTCATTCTGAAGGGACAAGCATGCGTGCAGTTGATGAGACGTCGCACTAGGTAACTGTGCAAATCTTTTCAAATTTCACGCTCTCTCCTATAACGTCTATCAACATTAAATGTAAATGATTCAGTTTCCGTAACTGTTGCATTCAGAATCTCATTGCATTTCTTTTTCAAATCCATGCCTATTTAAACACATTTCATATTCATTTTCCCTCTTTTCACACATTCGTCAACTTCCGTTTATGCATTTCTGTCTCTCTTTCTCTCTCTTCAAAAACTCTAAAGTTACGAAACCCCCAAATCTCAAGTGTTCTTCAATGGCTTCTTCATCAAATACTCAACGCAAGGTCTCTTCTTCTCAGCAACATTAACAAGAACAACAACAACAACAGTCTCCTTTGAAGACTTGTTTGATTCCGTATGAAGATTTAGAAGTTCTATGTGAACTTATTGTTGACTTTGAAAATCTTCAAGCACATGAGTTTGACATCAAGACTAGTATGTTGGTTCAAGGATGGGAAAACGTCTTCGATCGTCTTATTGGACCGGTTTATCCTCTGCTGGTTAAGGAATTTTGGACTCACGCTACTCTAACATCAAATGCCATCATCTCTTTAGTGTTAGGGCAAGAAGTGGTTACTACTGAAAAACTGATAAGGAAGTTATTCAATCTCCAATATGTGGGTGGAATAACTGGTTCTCTTCCTGGAAGAACTAATTGGGAAGTAGTTCATCCAGAGTTATTCACTTTTGGAATAAGTTCACCTCATTCTACTGATCTGAAACCTCCTTATATGCGTACTCATATAAAAGAATCAAGAGAGGCAGAACGTCTGAAGTATCCCAAGCTCAAGAAGAATACCATTCCTATGGGAAGATTAATATCAGACATTCTGATGAGAGTCGTCTGATTGATACTCTAAGAGCAGCTGGCTCTATTCAAGATCTGACCATTGTTCATGGGAGTACTGTGACTGCTCATTCTCTAAGAAGAATGAAAATGATTAAGAAGGTGATTTCAACTCCAAAGGTGGTTCCTGATATTCTGACCAGAAGAATTGCAGTTGCTGAATTCCCTCTATTGTTCAAGGAAGAACTGTCAGAATCTGTTCAACTCTATCTGGAATCTTGTGTAAGAGACCAGTCAGAAGTTGATCCTGCATGGATTCGTGGAAGAACTCTTCCATATTTGGATGAGTTAAAGAAAAAGGATAAGAAGAAGAAACAGAAGAAGCTGAAGAGAAAAGTTACTAATAAAGGTGCTGCTCCAAAGAAAGCTAAGAAGCAGAAGAAACCTTCAGGTATTGTAATCTCTGACTCTGTACCTGTCAATAGTTCTGAACATGTATTAACAGAGTCCCTCAAAATACCTAGAACTTCTGAATAGCTTCAGAAGCTCGTAGATGATATTGATAATGTAGACACCTCTAGTTTACATTCTACCTCTAACCTCCCACCTCAGAGTAGACCATCTGCTTTTGAAATTCCACCTTCTTCCACCACCTCTAAAAGAAACCGTCCTCTTCATTCTGAACCAACTATGGACCCCCAACCTCTAAATGTCATCTTTCCAACTATTCCATCAAAAATTTATTCTCTACTAATAAACCAACCTCCTCCATTCCAAAACCAATCTCACCATTAAATGACCCTTCATCACCACCCGCTCTTTCTGACCCTCTTGTTGCTATCACTGACTCTGAAAATGAAGAAGAATCTTCACCTCCTCCATTTTCTTCTATCCCTTCATTGATTGATAGAACCCCTGATCTTATTTCATTCTCAACCTAGTTGATCCAATAACCATCCTCAACCCTCCAAAACCCTCTTTTGATATTCGTTTTGAATTGTTGAAGTATGAGGTACGGACATGGTTACATGCTCTGAAGGTTGCTCATGACTCCAAGATGGATCATGTAGCTGCTGAGAAGCTCTGGAAAGCTTTTGCTTAGGAAGTGCAGGCTGAATTTCTGGACCTCTAGAAGGATTGCTTAGCTGATGCTCCTGGTCCTACTGGACTCTTCTTGGAGTACATTCCTGGAATCTACTACCATCCTATCACTGAATGGAAGCCTCTTGAAGAGAAGCCTTTCACTGACGAGTTAGAAGTTGATAACTCCTTGGCTCTGGTTGTATGGAAGCCACATCCTTACAAAGTTATGACTGGTGATTTTCAGCTTCTATTCAACTGGTTCAGAGAGAATCCTCTGTAAGCTCATCCTGACCTGGTGTATCATGAGGTTGAGTATCCTCCAGATGTTGAGATTCCTGTGTTTAAAGAACTTCCTGCTGAAGATATTCCTGCTGAGGAAAATATGGAAGATGTTCAAATGGTTGAAGCTGATGCTGCTCATCCCGTTCTAGATAATAGCTTTGATGCTTCTTCAGCTGGTCCTTCTACTTCTGTTCTGCTGAACACTCTGAAGGAACTCCAACAGAATCAGGCTACTTTGGCTAATCGTATGGACAAGCAAGATGACACCAATGCGGAGCTCAAAACTTAGATGAAGAACCAAGAAGAAACCTCCAAGAAGTAAGATGAAGAAAATTCTGAGATTAAGAACCTTCTGGCCGCCTTAGCTTCTAAGTTTAGCCAGTCGTAGTCTGTCTTGTGTCTTAGTTGGTTTTTCTTTGTTTTTGCATCTGTTTGTTTGCATCTGCTTGTATTCTCTCTTCTGATTATAAATGAAATATCTTTTCTTTCTTCACTCTATTGTGTCTTTCATCTGAATATTTTATACTTTTTGATGTTATGACAAAAAGGGGGAGAAACGTGATAATTGAATTGATTTATAATATCAGTTGCTAGGCTTAAGTCTTAACATTTCTAACATTATTTGCAAGTTTTCTGTCTTTGATAGTTTTGCAGGAATGTGATATTCTGGACAAGCTCAATATGAGAAGCAAATACATGGGGAAAAGCAATTCTGAAGAAAAGCTCTTAGAGAATTGAAGCAAGCTTAGTGCTCTGAAGCTTCAAGATCAGAAGCAAGCAATGTTTTGTTAAACCTAAAGCTCTGATACAAGAAGTCTCAAGATCGGATAGCTCAGATACATAATAGACTGAAGATAAAGCTCATATACAAGTGATTTCAAAGAGAAATTCAAAGCTCTGAAGCTGTCAAATGGAAGCTCTGAAGAGAAGCTCTAAAGAGAAGCTCTGAATGTTCTGAAGTTCAAGTTCAACGTGAAAGTCTCAACTGAAATGGAAAAATACTCAGGGAAGTCTTTTATTTATAAATTCTTCTAGTATTAATTTCAAGGGGAGATTGTTAATCTCAGGGGGAGACATATTCACACACTCTGAATTATATGCTTAATGCTATATCTGTGTAATGTCTTTGTTCATCTGATATTCTGGATACAAATTCATATCAATTCTGTATGTTTCTGTCATCATCAAAAAGGGGGAGATTGTTAGAACAAGAAATGTTCTGATCAATATTATTAGTTTTCATGATAACATTGAGTATGAATTTTGTATAAGACAATGTGGTACTCTAATCCATTACGTTTTCCATTTCAGGAAAACTATAAAAGAGTATGCACAAGTCAGCGTTCAGAAGCACTGGATGGCTTCATCAGAACATGGTCTGGAAAGACATCAGAAGATGGTCCTGCAGAATCAGAACATGAACTGGAAAGCATCAGAAGATGTGTCATACCCTAATTTTGACCCCCCTGAGATATCACACCTCCAGACATTTGATCAAATTCAAGACAGGCACTCAGAGCAGTCACTTGTTCATCTGGTACTCAATCGAGGATGATCAAGGACAAAGGAGTTCACACAAAGGATCAATGAATATGAGAATAACCTCTAATACAATCACATGACTGAAATGATTCATTCATTCACCTATGATTGATTAGACACCAGACATCAAGACTCAGGTTTGCTTAGGTCACCAGACTAGGGTTTTGAGCCTATCAAAGACTGAAATCAGGGACCACATTTGGGAAACCCAAAAAATCTCCAAGGCATCATTCTAAGAGTTCACTCATCTTCAAATGATCCATATGACAATATCCACTAGGCATTATACCTTAGTTCAAGATCTACAGTCATCAATTTCATCTGGTCCACAATTAGGGTTTTTTACCTAATTCACCAGGACAGTTGACTTTTAATCAGGACATGGATCCACAACTCCAAACATGGCTCAAGGACTTCTATTACCTCAATATAATCCATTCATACAATTCATTTGAGAAGGAGAGTTTGATTCATCACAAAGGTCCAAGATTTCACTTCATCTGAAAAAGTCAATTGTACAAGATCATCTTTGACTTTTAGGGTTTTGGGTCAAGACATGACTTTTAAGGATCAATATCATCAATGTGTGATTATTGAAGTCATTTGACCAAGAAAAAACAAGAAAATCAATTAAGGATCAAAAAGTCAAAGATTGACTTTTCATACTTAGAAATTTTTCTAAGTGTTTAAAGGTCTTTTTTTTCAAAACTTTGGAAGGGAATATCTCAAAGTTTCAAGTACAAACTGAAAAAAACATCCAACATCAAAGTTTTAGATTTTGATCCAATGAACAACTTTGTCACATATGATTTTTTGGCTAGAAATCAACCATTAAAGAGATATGGAGCTTCAAAGTTGCTGCGTCCATGAAACTAGCAAGAAACCCTAGTTTTCTTCAAACTTTCAGCTAGGAGTTATGCTTGTTCAAAGTCGGGCCCATGGAGTGAAATTTCAAGGCATAACCAATTTTGGTTTTGATCATTTTCGTGTAAAGACCTATACTAAATGGTGCATCTACACTTCAAATATATCAGAAGAGATTGGAGAGAATCATTTGAATCATTTACATCAAGATTCCAAAACATCCAAAAATCAAAGCCATGTGATTAAGTAATAATTACATTTAGGAATTTATGGCAAATGGTGATTCATCAATTGGAATCTTTTCTAAGCCAATTAGAGAGCTCTACACTTCAAGTCTGTCCCCTAAGATCAGAAAAGATCAATGGATGGGGAGCTAGCTCGAAAACACTATCATTGCATCTTGGAGATTCCTTGAATTTCTTCATGGCCAAGAAACCAAAGTGACTTCATTATGCAAACTCACTCCTCCAATTTGCATTGAACTCTTTGAATATAAATGTAGGAGCATACCTCAGTGATTAGACACCAAAGCAACAAAAATCTTGCTTTCTCTCTTCTTCTCTCATACTTAGGTTTTCCAAAGGCTCTTTGGGAAGAAGACTTGGATTCCTCAAACCAGAGCTCTTCCTTTGAAAGTAAGTATTCAAACACCTCAAGGGAGGTATTTAGAAGTGATCCAAACACCTGGAACACTTCTGTGCAAAGGGAATCATCATCTTCACCTCTCACTTTGAGTTACATCAGTTGGGGTCGAGCAAGAGTTTCTGGGGAGTTCCAACTCAAGCTAAGCATCTCAACACCTTCTTGGGGGATCACTGAAGCTATCTGGATCACTGCAACAACTCTGTAGCACACTTTGATCAGAGCTCGATCTTCATTTCAGAGGTAAGTTTCATAAGCTTCAAACTCTATGATTCATGCTTCATAAATCAAAACTTGTTATACCAACAAGTTTATGCACCTGAGAGGATCATTAACCCTCAGTCAATTGCATCATATCATGCATATAGAGTATTTCATGTTAAACTTTAGTTTTAGGGTTCTTAGTGTTCATGCGTACAAATTTTGAAATACATTGAAAATAAATAAAATCAAAGGACACCATCATAATCCTCGTTCAAAAACGAGCAAAATCCATGTTTACATCTTTAAGTTTGGTTGAGAAACGAAAGAGATATCACATTCAAAAATTTGAAGCTTGAGGTTGAAGATGAAGATGGTGGCGCCATTTTTCAAATTTCTCAGGAAAGAGTTTATTTTATTTTGAATGGTAGGCGTGTCATCTACGAATTCATCGTAGTGTCCCAATGGTTACAGCGCGCGTCCAAAAGCCTTGCCTTGCCTTAGGTCTGGGGTTCGATCCTCCCCTCAGACCTTTTGTTCATTTTATTTTCCAAACCATTTTCAATGTTTTGCTTTCACATATAATCACATGGGCACCTTTGCTATTCAGTCCACGCGCGTGGCTCAGTTGGTATTTGTTTTGTTTGGTAACCTAGAGGGCGTGAGTTCAACCCTTGGCAAGACCAAACCATATTTTTTTACTACTATTTTCTTTCACTTTTATTTACAGTTTCACATAATTAATTAACCTGTCACATTAAATCATTTTCACTTGATTTTTCACACACTCTTCATTTAATATGTATATTTTATGAGCAAACCCAAAAATCACAAAAATACTATTTATTTGATATATTTTTATTAGGTTTAAATATAGTTTTCTCTTGATTTTTAAAACCTAATCTCTTGTAAATATTTTTTGTGATAAAACCCTAAATCATTTAGGTCTTAATTAAGTATAGGCTTTGTCTTTACCCTAATTAAGTTGACTTTTGTCAATTTTCAAACTGTTTTCAAACGTCGATCAAACAGACGATCAAGGTTTTCAGACAACAAAACCTTGTATCTTTTCAAATCATCATTCAACTGTTTTTCATAAACAACAAATCATAAGATCCAACACTCTTTTTTTCTTTTCATAGTTTGTTTTTTTCAAAATTGTATTTGCAAAATCCTCTCATCTGTTTTCAAAACATTCTTCTGGTATTTGAAGGGCATTATTCCCGGTGAAACTCTTCAGATACCTATGTGACCTAGTGTCCATCTTCACTTCTTCTGTTTTAAATTAAACATTAAACTGTTTACAATAAACATTCAACTGTTATCAATAAACAACTAAGCTATTGGTAAGGCTTTGTACATACATCTTTCAAAGGCCTCCACTTCATCCAGGTTAGGCTTTATAGCTTTCAATTTACAAGATTTCATTTAAATTACTGTCAAATATAAACTGTATATACATTTGTTTAGAACTACGTCTGAGTACAACCTTAGGACAAATAAACTATATATATTATAGGACTATGGCCTAGGATTGAGAATGTCTTCTCGGTGAAGGCTCTTTCCTAATTAGAGATCTTTAGTTCAAACCTCAAGATGAATTATTCCCGGTGAAACATCTTGAAAAAAGCCTTAGAACAAAAAATAGGACACATCCACCCAAGAGGAATTATTCCCGGTGAAACCTCTTACCCATTTGCTTAGAGCCAAAATAAAGTTCAAAACCACATAGCTTTCTCTTGTGCTATAACAAGGACCCTCGATGACCCTCGATTAGCCTCCTCTTGGGCTTACAATACATGGACCCACTGGCTTCTTAAAAGCATATTCCTAGCTTCCTCTTGAGCTTGTATACAAGGACCCATCAGGTTTATTATAAACATAGGAACATTTCTTAAGTCACCTTTTAGCCTACCCTGGTGATCTTCCACTCTTCAAACCAGACTTCAATAAGCTATGAATGTCTCATTCTCAATATTGAGTTCACCTTTTGGAATGTGAGACATGGACAGTCTCTGTCACCTTTATTCTCAAACTTCAATAATTTTCCTCCTTAGCAGAGTCTAGGTTCCATATCTGTCTATCCTCAATCAGAGTCAGCCTTAATCTTGGGCTTTAAACAAGAAGTCTCAAATAGTTAATCACTCTTCCATCATTCAAAATTTCCTGGAAAGGGTTAGCCTCCATTAATTCCTCCATTTTAATAAAAACCCTGGAAAGGGTCAGCCTCCAAAAATTAAGCTTTCAAAATATAAACTCACAAGCAGAGTAAACCCCTGGAAAGGGTCAGCCTCCAAAATCAATCCTTCAAATCCAAATTCCTTGGAAAGGGTTAGCTTCCAAATCATCTTTCAAACCTTCAAAACTCCTCAATAGAGTCTAGGTCAATCATCCAAACAAATTCCCCAATACAGTCAATCTTCAAACTTGGGTCTTTCATTCATCAATCCCTGCTTAACAAAAGCACAATCCTCAGTAGGGTCAACCTTTAGTCTTTAAACAATAGAGTAATCCCCTCAGAGTCAAAAGATCCCACACTGGTAGATCTTTCCCTATTTAAGAGTGATAACACAAAAAAGTATCGTATATTTAGCTTAATTTACATGTATTATTATTCTATTTTATATTGATTTTATTATTTTATTTTGTATTATGCCGGTATTTCTATTTGTTTTCAGGTATTTAATAAAATCAGGACTTGTAATGGAAATGAAGGAAAAATAGTCGAATTAAAGATTAAAAGGCCAAAATGGGGTGTAACATTAACAAAGGGTGCGGAAAGAAGAAGACAACGCAAGCCAAAGGCCCAGACTGCGAGCAGCCCACGGAGAGAGGCGCACCAGGCCACCTTCCGGTCGGCGCAAGGCCCTCCCTTCCGTTCGGCACCCCTCTAAAATATGGTGTGTGACATAAGTCACACACCCAGGCCTAGAGGAGTCTGCTTTCAAAGATGCTACTTTCTCTCCTCCATTTTCTCCGTCGTGAGATGTTGTTACGAGACATTTCAAAACCTAGTGCTGCTCTATAAATTCAACACAAGACCTGAATCAAAGGGTTACGAAGTTTTTACCCTACTGCCATCAAGAGTTCATCTGTTTTCTTTCCAGCTCTGTTCTTATTTTCCTACAAGCTTCCAGCAATAGATGTCCACACCGGAAACTCTATTGCGATTCAAATTCTTTTTCTAGCTTCAGATTTAGTTTCAGTTTTCAGTATTAGATTTAATTTCAGAATTTACATCAAGTACCAGATTCAAGAACCAGTGCTGCAAGATTACAATTTTCAGTCTGCAATTTAATTCAGGTTTATTTATTAGCATTTATTATTATTCACGGTTTATGTTAATTTATCAAATAATGTCTGGATTATGTTATATCTATTATATATGTTCTGATTCGTCTATTAAAACAATTTCCGGCTAAATACCTTTTATCGGTATGTAAGGTCATATAACCAAGGGAATCGAGTAATTCTTTGATGAAGTTTATTAATTAAATTTATTTGTCTAGCTGATATTTCTAAACGCTTAATTAAACTGTTTTGTAACGAGAGTTAAAAACAATAGAAGTTTGGATCAATAAAAATGAGAGTTTGAGATTTTAACTGGACCTTAGAAATTAGGCATTAACCTTAAATACAGCGAGAGCGCTTTAAGGGTAATTAGTTTTCATTGGTTTTCAAAAATCACTTTGAACTTTAATTGATACAGCGAGAGCGCTCACTTAGGTTAAATAGTGAAATCATAATCAATAAACACGAGAGTGTGAGAGGAGGGTTTTTAAACTAACGATTTCTACAGAAAAGTGATTTTAAAATTACGATCCGCATCAATGGCTTACTAGATCCCCGAAGTCCGACCATTGCATACCGATATTATTATCCTAGATTCAATTTAATAATATTTCTTTTTAATTCCCGTCTGATCAATAATCAATTGAATATTAGCCTTAGATTTACGTAGTAGCGATTAACTACAATTAGGTCCATTCTTAGTCCCTGTGGGTTCGATATCTTTTAAAACTACGCGATAGACTGTGCACTTGCAGTCATAATCATAGACATACCCCATTGTCGCAATCAAGTTTTTGGCGCCGTTGTCGGGGACTAATTTAGTCGACAATCGTAATTAACTGTTACGTTGTAGAGACTAAGGCAAACTCAATCATTCTAATTCCCTTTGTGAATGCCAAGTACTCGCTCTCGAAGTGAAGACTTAGCGCTGCCAATTCTCGAACCGGAGCGTTCTATCACTGTATCACGTCGATTACGACGTACTCGCACTCTTGTTCCTACTCCTAGTTCTGAACCAGTTGAAGAATCAACCATGGGAGAACAGCCGCGTCCTCTCAAATCTTACGCTATTCCTTCGCAAGCTGAACCTCACAATAGCATTGCTGCTCCTACTATTGAGGCGAATACTTTTGAGCTAAAACCATTGTTGTTGTCAGCTGTACAACAAAACCAATTTTGTGGAAATGCAACGGAGGATCCTAATCTTCATCTGTCAGTGTTCCTGCAATACGCAGACACTGTAAAAGCAAATGGTGTCAGTTTGGAAGCTATCTGACTGCGCCTTTTTCCTTTTTCACTGAGGGATAGAGCTAGAGCTTGGCTCCAGTCTTTACCCGCCAATTCTGTCACGACCTGGAATGAACTTAAGAAAGTCTTCCTGGCGCGTTATTTTCCACCTAGTAAGACCTCCATGCTAAGAGCCCAGATCAATGGGTTTAGACAAAAAGATAACGAGTGTTTATTCGAAGCGTGGGAGAGATACAAAGACATGCTTAGACTTTGTCCACACCATGGTTTAGAACAATGGTTAATCATTCATACCTTCTACAATGGTCTCCTCTACAATACGAGACTTACGATTGATGCCGCCGCAGGTGGCGCACTGATGGATAAAGAATATGCTGATGCCTACACACTTATCGAAAGTATGGCTCAAAACTATTATCAACGGGGAAGCGAGAGAGCTCAATCAGAGAAAACTTCTGGAGAGAAATCTTCAACAAAGAGTGGGATGTACGAGATAAGTAGCCTCAACTGCGTTAACGCCAAAGTCGATGCCCTAACTCAGAAGATTGAAAACCTCACTATAGCACCTGTAGCCGCCGTGGCTGCTGTTTCCCCCAATTGCGAAATATGCGGGACGTCTGGACATGCTGCCCCCGAGTGCCAACTTTTGGCAGGAGTTTCCCCCGAACCAGTAAACTATGCTCAAGGAAACCCCTACTCAAACACGTATAACCCAGGATGGAAGAATCACCATAATTTCTCGTACAAGAACAATAATGCTTTGTATGCACCTGGTCAAACACCCAGTGTACCACCTGGATATCAAAAGGCACCATTCGCTGCTCCTAACGTCCCAAGGAAATCTAACTTTGAAAAAATGATGGAAAATTTCATAGCCACTGAAACTCAGACTAATAAGGATTTCATAAACCAGAACGTCCACACTAATGAGCAAATCAAACAGTTAGCGACTAAAGTAGACGCGTTGGCCACTCACAACAAGATGCTCGAGACACAAATCTCTCAAGTGGCACTGCAACAAGCACATACTGCCGCACCTGCTGGAACATTTCCAGGACATCCATAACAAAACCCAAAGGGACATACTCATGCTATTATTCTGCGAAGTGGTAGAGAGATGGATGAACCGACTGACCCTAGGCTTAAAAACCCTGCTATGTTACAAAGCCCTAGGAAGACAACTGAGGAGGAAAGTAGATCCAAGGATAAACCGAGTGATCCGAAAGAGAGAGGACAAAGAAGGCGAGGCGGAGGAGAAAGAAGCGCCATACATACCTCCACCACCTTTTAAACCACCTATCCCATACCCTTAAAGGCTCGAGAAATCTAAAAACATAGGTGTGGTGTCGTTTTCTTTACCTCCCCGTTTCACTTGGGAGGACGGCACGCTAAACCCTTCACGCGAAATTTGGAAGGAGAATGCGCCCGTGGTGGGATGAATTTTATTTCAGTTCTTCCTACGATATCACACGAACTTTCTTATTGGTCCTACGAGTAGGAAAGGGGAAAAAAGATCTCAACTAAACCCTAGGAGTTTGCTAAGTGTGGGGATTTCACCTAGACTAGAAATTCTGGAGTCCGGGAGGTCGGTTATACATAGGGAAGTGTTTAAACACCCTACATATCTGTAGTACTCTACAGGAACCTTCTCTGTGTCATTGTGAGTGTGTTTGCTGCTAATGATTGGGAAAGTTTTGAAGTTAATCCAGAGGAGTGAATACAACATTGTAGATCAATTACTACATACTCCGTCTAGGATATCTGTTCTTTCCCTGCTATTGAGTTCTGAAGCTCATAGGGAAGCTCTACAGAAAGTTTTGGAACAAGCTTTCGTAGAACCAAGTGTTACTATAAGTCAATTCAACAACATCGTTGCCAACATCACCGCCGGAACTAACCTAAGTTTCTGTGACGAAGATCTTCCTGAAGAAGGAGTGGACCACAATCTTCCACTTCACATCTCAGTTGGCTGCATGGGTGATACACTCACAGGAGTCCTAATAGACAATGGATCCTCTCTCAACGTCATGCCTAAATCAACATTATCAATATTATCTTTCGAAGATTACCCTCTAAGAAAAAGTCATGTCATCGTCAAAGCATTTGATGGATCAAGGAAGTCAGTTTTTGGAGAAGTGGATCTTCCCATAACTATTGGACCTCAGACGTTCAAAATCACTTTCCAAGTTATGGACATTCCAGCACAATACAGTTGTTTGCTAGGTCGCCCATGGATTCATGAGGCTGGGGCAATTACTTCAACACTTCATCAGAAACTCAAGTTCATAAGAAATGACAAATTGGTAACCGTATGTGGAGAACGAGCTCTGATCGTCAGCAACCTGTCATCATTCTCCGACATAGAACCAAAAGAAGTTGTTGGAACTAAATTCCAAGCACTTTCCTTGGACAAAGGAAAGGAGAAAGCAGCGTCTATCTCTTCATACAAAGATGCAATCCAAGTTGTAAAGGATGGTACTACCAGTAGTTGGGGACACATTAATATTCCTACCAACAACAAGAACAGAACAGGAATTGGATTCTTTCCGACATCATCAAAAGCTATCCCTGGGATTGAGGTAGTTCTCCCTATTCAAGAAACTTTCTGCAGTGGAGGTTTTCTTCAACCTGTTCAACAAACAGTCAATACCATCGGTACGGAAAACACCGATGAAGAGGAATGGTTATCCTATCTTAACAGAGCAGGATACATCTCCCTACCAGAGTCTGAATCACCTTGCTGTTATCCGACTAAAGGATCTGAAAGTAAGACTCAACCAAGTAGTGATGAAGTTACTGACAGCTTCACCACCAGAAGTCATGGTTCATCAGAAGAAGTTCCTCCTATCCCCGAAGAGACTTGGGATACATTAGGAGAACCAAGCGGAAAATTCGACTACATGGTGAAATACTCCGCTCCTGAAAGTTCAAGAATCTCTCTTGAAGATATTGTTCCAACTGGATGGAACATTGATTATGAGTACCTCTCTCAGCCAAAAGAGATGTATAACCCTTGCTATTCATCATCATCTACTGGTGAAATCATCATTGAGGATTATATCCCCAAGTCACCTTCCGAGGCTACGGATCTAGAGCTCACATATCTAGTCAATGCCATCTTGGGAGAAGAGCAAGACCAAAATACAGAAGAGGACGATCTCAAAAGTGTCTCCGACAACGAGTCTCTCCATTCAGAAGATTGGAAGTTTCCTCAAAAGAAAAACCGACATACTCCGCTTGGAAATGGGTATGCTCACACCGCTCAGTCTGCTGAAGTAGAAGAAGATCGTCTGAGTGTTGCAAAGACAGTGGTTGGTAAATCAAGACCTACCACAGGCCAGCTTAAGCCTAAGGTTCCAGATTACTTAGTGCACAATGGGGTTCGCCACTACTGGACAGCTGTTGAAGTTTCAACTGTTGTTCGCACTCCTAAGTAGGAACTTTCACCGTTATTTTGTCCTCTCACCATAGCCCAGGGTGAAGAGATGTTTCATAGGGCTTTGCATTTTACTATTTCTTAGGAAAATGTCCCTCTTTGCTTCGCCCAAAGCAATAGAGTTTTGTTTTATAGGGTCTTTGTTTCAAAAAATGACTGTCCATAAATAAAAATGTCATTCTGTTCCTTCGTTTAGTTTTTCCCTTTTCTTTTTTCGGAAATTGGTAATCCTAAAAAACACCCTTAAAAAAACATCAAAAAAAATCATTAACTGCATACACCGAGTCTTCCCTCGTTGTCTAAATAAAACTTATCACACATATGCAGATTAATCATAAAATACCCCGTTGAAACGAACGACCGTATGACTTCTCCAAGCTTTGAGTTTCCTGTATTCGAGGCAGAGGAAGAAGAAGACGAAGAAATATCAAAGGAAATTTCACGATTACTTCAACAAAAGGAAGAGGCCATTCAGCCATACAATGAGCCTCTAGAGATCATTAACCTTGGTTCCGATGGAAACAGAAAAGAGGTTAAGATTGGAGCTTCGCTCAGTTCAGAGATCAGAGAGAGTTTGATACAGCTGCTCAGAGAATTCTCAGATGTCTTCGCTTGGTCTTATCAAGATATGCCAGGGTTGGATACCAGTATAGTGGAGCATCACTTGCCGTTAAAATCAGAATGCCCTCCGGTCAAGCAAAAATTAAGAAGAACTCATCCGGAGATGGCCATGAAAATCAAAGAGGAAGTTCAAAAGCAGATCAACGCAGGTTTCCTCGTCACTTCAGAATACCCTCAGTGGTTAGGTAACATTGTTCCCGTTCCTAAGAAAGACGGAAAAGTCCGCATGTGCGTCGACTACAGAGATTTGAACAAAGCTAGCCCTAAGGATGATTTTCCTTTACCACATATTGATATGTTTGTAGACAGTACAACAAAATCCAAAGTTTTCTCATTCATGGACGGATTTTCAGGATACAACCAAATCAAAATGGCACCTGAAGACATGGAAAAAACAGCTTTCATCACCCCCTGGGGCACGTTCTGCTACCGTGTTATGCCTTTTGGACTAAAGAACGCAGGGGAAACTTATCAAAGAGCCATGACTACGCTTTTCCACGACATGATGCATAAAGAAGTGGAAGTCTATGTGGACCACATGATTGCCAAATCAGAAAATGAAGAAGATCACATACAGAATCTGACAAAGTTATTTCAACGCTTACGGAAGTTTCAGCTTCGCCTGAACCCCAACAAGTGTACCTTTGGTGTCTACTCAGGAAAACTCCTTGGTTTCATCGTCAGCAAACGAGGAATTGAAGTAGATCCAGACAAGGTCAAGGCAATTCAAGAAATGCCTTCACCCAGAACCGAGAAACAAGTTAGAGGATTTCTTGGACGTCTGAATTACATTTCGAGATTCATATATCTCATGACTGCAACTTGCGCTCCTATTTTCAAACTTCTACGGAAAAATCAAAGTTGCGTCTGGACAGACGATTGTCAGAAAGCGTTCGACAGCATTAAGGAATATCTGCTCGAACCACCCATCTTGTCTCCTCCAGTGGAAGGAAGACCTTTGATAATGTACTTAACCGTCTTAGAAGACTCCATGGGTTGTGTCCTTGGACAGCAAGACGAGACAAAGAGAAAAGAGCATGCCATTTACTACCTGAGCAAGAAATTCACTGACTGTGAATCCCGCTACTCCATGCTCGAGAAGACGTGTTGTGCTTTGGCCTGGGCTGCCAAGCGTCTCCGCCAGTACATGATTCGACATACTACTTGTTTGATCTCTCATATGGATCCAATCAAGTACATCTTTGAGAAGCCTGCCTTAACCGGGAGAATTGCCCGTTGGCAGATGTTGTTATCAGAATATGACATTGAGTATCACGCACAGAAAGCCGTGAAAGGAAGCATTCTAGCTGAGCACCTGGCTCACCACCCACTCAATGGTCATGAATCAACCAGTTTCGACTTTCCGGACGAGGACGTCATGTACCTCAAGATGAAAGATTACGACGAACCACTACCAGACGAAGGACCTGAGATAGGATCCCAGTGGGGCTTAATCTTTGACGGAGCTGTCAATGCTTATGGACGAGGAATTGGGCCGAATATGAAGCTTGCATCATGGGTCTCGAAGAAGCCATGGATCTAAGAATCAAACACTTGGATGTATATGGAGATTCTGCTTTGGTCATCAATCAAATCAAAGGAGAATGGGAAACACGCCAACCAGGGCTAATTCCTTACAAAGACTACGCGAGAAGATTATTACCATTCTTCGACAGGGTAGATTTTCATCACATTCCTCGTGAAGAAAACAATTTGGCTGATGCATTAGCCACACTCTCTTCCATGATTAGGATAAATCATTGGAATGACATTCCTCGGATCGATGTTATGCGCCTGGATAGGCCCGCTCATGTTTTCACAGTAGAAGCAATCATCGACGACAAACCGTGGTATCACGACATCAAGAACTTTCTTCAAAGGCAAGAGTACCCTCTTGGGGCGTCGAAGAAAGATAGAAAGACTTTGAGAAAGTTAGCTTGTAGATTCTTCCTGAATGAAGATGTTCTGTACAAGAGAAACTTCGACATGGTTCTGCTCAGATGCGTTGACAGAAAAGAAGCAGAAGTACTCATGAGAGAAATACATGAAGGTTCCTTTGGTACTCACACCAATGGACATACCATGACAAGAAAAATACTGAGAGCAGGATATTATTGGCTGACGATGGAGTCAGATTGCTACCAGTACGCAAAGAGGTGTCACAAATGTCAGATCTACGCCGATAGAATTCATGTGCCACCATCTCTTCTCAACATACTCTCTTCCCCTTGGCCTTTCTCCATGTAGGGAATCGACATGATTGGAATGATCGAGCCAAAAGCATCCAACGGACATCGCTTCATCTTGGTAGCCATAGACTATTTCACCAAATGGGTTGAAGCAGCTTCATATGCAAACGTTACAAGACAAGTTGTCGTCAGGTTTATCAAGAATCACATCATCTGTCGCTACGGCATTCCTAGTAAGATAATCACTGACAATGGGTCAAATTTAAATAACAAAATGATGAAGGAGCTTTGTGAAGAATTCAAGATTGAACATCACAACTCATCTCCTTACAGACCAAAGATGAATGGAGCTGTAGAAGCAGCTAACAAAAACATCAAGAAAATCATTCAGAAGATGGTCATCACTTACAAGGATTGGCATGAAATGCTCCCGTATGCTCTTCATGGTTACCGTACATCAGTATGTACTTCGACTGGAGCAACTCCTTTCTCCCTTGTATATGGCATGGAGGCAGTCCTACCTATAGAGGTTGAGATTCCATCAATGAGAGTTTTGATGGAGGCAAAATTAACAGAAGCCGAGTGGTGTCAAAGCAGATTCGATGAATTGAACTTAATCAAAGAAAAGCGCATGACAGCTTTATGCCACGGACAGCTATATCAACAAAGAATGAAGAAAGCTTTCGACAAAAAGGTTCGACCTCGCACAATCAAAGAAGGCGACCTTGTACTAAAAAAGATTCAATCTTTTCTCACAGATTCGAGAGGGAAATGGACTCCCAATTATGACGGCCCCTACGTGGTCAAGAGAGCTTTCTCAGGAGGAGCCTTAATACTCACGACTATGGATGGAGAAGAATTCACCCGTCCTGTGAACGTCGACGCAGTCAAGAAATACTTCGCCTAAATAAACAAAAGAACAGCTCGCTAAGTTGAAAACTCGCAAAGAGCGACTTAGGCAAAAAAGAGCGTCTCGGTGAATCGAAAACCCGAAAGGGCGATTCAGGCAAAAATTAGAGACATAAAAAATATATATTAATCAATCCCGGTAGACTTAAAACCAGAAAGGGGTAGTTTACGCAAAAGTTAGGGATATATGGCAAGTAACTGTGTTCAGGACACACTTGATCATTCAAAATCCATAGCGGAGTATTCATCAGCAGTAGGTCATCTTCTACGAAGCACGAATACAGCGCAACTCGGAGTGGAAGGGAGAGATAACGGTCGTCACGTTTCATCGTAGCCCTTTTCCCGAAAATTACCAATTTCCAACTTTGTAAATACTCCATGGAATCAAGCATTTGGCTGATTACCATTCCATATATAATAATTTGAGCCTTGTGCTTTTCCTTTGCAATCTAGTCTTTTTCAGTTTCTTGGAATGCATTTTAAGTTTAAACAGTCAATTTCTTGAAACAAATGTTTTCATAAAATAAAAATGAATTTACTTGCAAAAATAAAGGTGAAATTTCTTTCTAAGGTTTACAAACAATAGGAAGAATGCAAATAGTTGCTCCGAGAACGGTTGAGACTCCGGGAACCAAGATTTCCCCATGAGGTCGCTTTGCGAACATCTCCCGATGACGGATCTTTACTTCAATTCATATTACTCACTTCGGACAGCGGACAACTGATAACCAGATATTCCCAACAGAGTTCGAATTACAAGAAGAGGACATCTTCTGATCAACAAGAATTCAAGTCGTATCTTAGGATTTTCCATCCGCGACAATTCTATTCACATTCACTTTACATTTTATCATTGTCATAATATTCATGCATACATTACATCATAATTGCATAGCCGAATCAGGCTTTGATCCTGTGAATGCCTAAGTCATTGAGGCATAAATAGAGAGAGTTTCCCCTGCGAGTTCCGGAGAAACTTTTTCCTTCGAAACAACAGTTCATACACAAGGATCTCACCAAGCAAGTCAACAGATGGTAGTCTCCCTCAAGGAGATAGTTTGTTCACTTTTGGAATTCCTCAGCCGAGAATCTCCTGCAGAGCGACATTCGACGGTCTTCTTCAAATAAGATAGTCTGCTTCACATCTTGGAATTCCCTACAGGTTTGGTATTCCCCCAGCAGTGTCAAGAGGTGCCACTTCTTGTCAAAGAATAATTCAGAATCTCCCAGCAGATCGACAAATAATTCCCCAGCGGAGTCAGTGAATGGTAGTCTTCATCCAGGAAGATAGTTCACGATTCCCAGCGGAGTCAGCGAATGATAATCTTCGTCCAGCAGATAGTTCAGATTCCCCAACAAAGTCGGCAAATGGTAGTCTCTTTCAGCAGAAGACAGTTTGCTCACTTTCTATCATAACAAAGTCAGCAAATGGCAGTCTCTTTCAGCAGAAGACAGTTTGCTCACTTTCTATCATAACAAAGTCAGCAAATGGCAGTCTCTTTCAGCAGAAGACAGTTTGCTCACTTTCTATCATAACAAAGTCAGCAAATGGCAGTCTCTTTCAGCAGAAGACAGTTTGCTCACTTTCTTTCATGACAGGGTCGACAAATGGCAGTCTCTCCCAGTAGAAGACAGTTTGCTCCCCTAGCAATTGGCAAATGGCAGTCTTTTCCCAAGAAAAGACAGTTTGTCTGTTAAATACTCAAGAGATTGACAAATGGCAGTTTCTTCGAACAGTTTGTCTGTTTCTGGGATGTTTAACTCCCCACAGAGTCGATGAATGGCAGTTTTCCTCTTAAGAAAACAGTTCGTTGATTCCCCAGGCATCAGTTGACGAATGGCAGTTTTCACCTCGAAAACAGTTCGTCCGCCTTCAAACAAAGTCATTAGCCCCTCAAAAGATCATGAGGCCATATGACATTCTTTCAAAGACGTCAAGTCAAAAGGGAAGATGGTGAAGTTTCTTTACAACCGTCAAATGGCATCTTACCTCCAAGTACTGGCAAGAAGTTTGACGAGGAAACAAACCTTTGAAGTTTCAATATGTAATTAACAGATGCAGAATATTCTATGGAATATTATTGTCATACCCTAATTTTTGACCCCCCTGAGATGACATATCTTCAGGATTTTCATCAAGTCAAAGCAAGTACCCAGAGCAGCCAGACATTCAATCGAGGGTGTTCAAAGACAAGAAAACTCAGGCAAAGGATCAATCAATAGAGGGATTAGTCTCTAATACAGTCATAAGACTCAAAAGCCTCATTATTACACCTATGATTGATTAAGACACCCAGTCATCTAAGCACAGGATTACTCAGATCAACAGCCTAGGGTTTGGAGCCTATCAAGGACTAAAATCAGGGATCACCTTTGGGAAACCCTAAAAAGCCCCAGGAAACCATTCAAAGACATTAATCATCTTCAAATAACTCTTATGACAAGATCCACTGGACATTACACCTCAGTTCAAAGTCTACACTCATCATTGTCCTCTGGTCGACAATTAGGGATTTTGACCTAATTCACCAAGATAGTTGACTTTTAATCAGGGCATGGATCCAAAACTCAAGACATGATTCAAGAGTCTCTACTACCTCAATATAATCCATTTACATCATTCATTTGAGGAGAAGATCTTGTTTCTACACAAAAGCCCAAAAATTCACTTTGTCAGGAAAAGTCAACTGTGTGGGATCATCATTGACTTTTAAGGTTTTTGGTCAAAAAATGACTTTCAAAGATCAATATCATCAATATATGGATGTCAAAGTCATTTGACCAAAGAAATTCAAAGAAATTCATCAAGGAGCAAAAAGTCGGGAATTAGGGTTTTTTAAGGCATGGTGAGAACTCAAAATTTCACCTACACAACTCAAAAAACTTCCAACATGAAAGTTGTAGATCTTGCAAAATTAAACAACATCTTACAAAGGAACTTTTTTCAAAAGATCAATCATTTATGAAGTTTTGGAAGTTTTGAAGTTTAGGTCATAAACACTTAGAAATTTTTCTAAGTGTTTTAACCTAGTTTTCATCCAACTTTGGGCTCATTTTTCAAAAATTTCCCAAATGATTCTGAAGAAGACATAAACTAATGATTTGAAGTAGATGTTTAGGGCTTTCCAAATTGTGTTCAACCTTCTCCAAATTCAATTTGAGCTAGGAGTTATGCTTGTTCAAAGTTGGCCTCATGAAGTAAAATTATAGGTCATGTACAATTTGAAACTTTGCAATTTTGTGCATTTTGCTTCACTAAGTGATGCTACACGACCTCTAATGCATCTGAAACCATACCATACATCAATTTCCATCATTGCATAAGGATTAGAGAAGATTCCCAAAAACAAAGGCATGTGATTATGTAATGATTGCATTTTTGAATTTATGACAAATTGGTGATTCATCAAAGGAATCTTCTCCCAACCAATTGGAGCTCATTTCTGCAGCCATTTGGTCCCCTAAGATCAAGCAAAACCGAGGGCTAGGGAGTGGTATCAAAGAGCTCATCATTGCACTTGGAATATTCTTTGAATTCCTTCATGGCTAAGAAACCAAACTCACTACACTAAGCAAGCTTACTATGATCAATTGCTCTGAACCAATTGCCTATAAATAGAGGCCTCATTCTCATTCAAAAAACACACCAAAGCAACAGAATTCTTGCTTTCTCTTTTCTTTCTTCATACTTAGTTTTTTCAAAGGTCCTTTGGCAAGAAGACTCGGATTCTTCAAACCAAAGCTCTCTCTTTGAAAATAAGTATTCAAACACATTGAGGGAGGCATTTGGAGGTGATCCAAACCTCTGGAACACTGCTGGGCGTGGAGAATCATCATCTCCACCTCTCATTTGGAGCACTTGCAGTTGGAGGACCACAGAACAATTCAGGAGGTTTCAAGCCAAGCCAATCATCCAGGCACACTCCTCAGGTCATAGTGAAGCTAACCAGATGGCTGCAGCTCATCTGTAACACCAAATTCAACAACCTCCATGTTCACTTGAAGCTGAAATCGAGGGAGGTCCATAGAGCAATTCAGGAGGATTCAAGCTCCAATAAGCATTCAGTTAGCATCATTGAGTCTCAGGGAAGCTATTGAGATCATTCATTCAAGCCCAGGTGCTCTCTATCATCCTCACGACCTCCATTTTCAGAGGTAAGTTTCTGAACCTCACCTCTTTAATTTAAGCACTCTTTAAGTTAAAGCTCGATTCTATCTTGTTCAGCATCATCAGAGGATTGAAAACCCTCTATCATCATTCATTTATTCATCTTGTGCATCATTTAATTTTAAAATTAGGGTTTATGTGTTCTTCGTGTTCATAATGAAATTCGTTAGTTACACTTAGAATAAATGAATTCTGAGCCCATAATCATGTTCCTTGTCCAAAAACGAGTGAGATTGATGTTTACATCATGCCATTTAGTTGAGAAACCAGAGAGTTAGGAATTTGAAAATCTGAAGCTCGAGGAAGAAGATGAACATGGCGCGCGTAAAATTTAAATTTCCTGGCTTATCTGAAAATATAATATATTGAGTGTATATAGTTAACAAGCTGCGCGCGCAGCTCAGTTGGTTAAGTTTTGAAATGTGATCATGAAGGGCGTGGGTTCGAACCTCTCTAGGGCCAAACCAATTTTTTAGCATCCATTTTCATTCCTTTTTTTATACAAACTTCACACAATTAATAAACTTACCAAATTAAATCATTTTCACTTCATTTTTCACACACTTGCTATTTAATATACTTACTTTGTGAATAATCAAAAAAAATCATAAAAATATTATTTATTTCATGTATTTTAATTAGGTTTAAAATAGTATGTTTTAAATGTTTTCTTAAATACTTTAAAATATATATTTTCATCTTGTTTTAACCTAATTACTTTGTGAATAATTTTATGATAAAACCCTAAATATTTAGGTCTTAATTGGGTATAGATTTCATCTTTGCCTTAATTAAGTTGACTTTTGTCAATATTCAAAACTGTTTTCAATCTCTGATTAAACGGATGATTAAGCTTTTCAAACAACAAAACCTCGCATCATTCCAAATCATTTTTTTCAAATTGCTTTTACACCAGTACTGTAAAGTACTGGGCCTCTAATAGAGTGTAAGTCCCAAAAACCTTCTCTTCTTAGCTTGTTTTCAAAACTGTATTTTCAAAATCTTCTTTCTGTTTTCAAAACATTCTTCTGGTATTTGAAGGGCATTATTCCCGGTGAAACTCTTCAGATACCTATGTGACCTTTGTCCATCTTCACTTCTTCTGTTTTCAAAAATCATTAACTGTTTATTATATGATATTCAACTGTTATCAACAAAACAACAAAAATCACTGTTGAAGCTCTGTACATACTTCTTCAAAGGCCTCCACTCCATCCAGGTTAGGCTTTACAAGCTTTCAATTTACAGTCTTTATTTAAATTACTGTCAAATATAAACTGTGCATATATTAGTTTAGAACTACGTTTGAGTATAAACCTTAAGACAGTTAAACTATATATATATATATTATAGGAATATGGCCTAGGATTGAGAATGTCTTCCCGGTGAAGGCTCTTTCCTAATTAGAGATCTGTAGTTCAAACCCCCAAGATGAATTATTCCCGGTGAAACATCTTGGCAAAAACCTTAGAATCCAAATAATAGGACACATCCACCCAAAGAGGAATTATTCCCGGTGAAACCTCTTACCCATTTGCTTAGAACCAAAATAAGTTCAAAACTACATAGCTTTCTCTTGTGCTATAACAAGGACCCTCGATTAGCCTCCTCTTGGGCTTTGTACAAGGACCCACAGGCTTCTTAAAAGCATTTCCAGCTTCCTCTTGAGCTTGTATACAAGGACCCATCAGGTTTCTTATAAACATAGGAACAGGTCTTTAGTCACCTTTTAGCCTACCCTGGTGAGTTTCTTCCAATTTAAACCAGACTTTTAACAAGCCAAGTTTGTCTCAATTTTATATTGAGTACACCTTTTGGAATGAGAGACATGGACAGTCTCTGTCACCCTTATCTCCATCAATCTTCCTTAACAGAGTCTAGGATCTATGTTTATTTTCTCCTCAGCATGTGTCAGCCTTCATCTTGGGCTTTAAACAAGAAGTCTCCATTAGATAATCTTTCTGCCACCTATTTTTCAATCATAAGATTCCCTGGAAAGGGTTAGCCTCCACACATTCCTTCATTTTAACAAAATCCCTGGAAAGGGTTAGCTTCCACACATCCATCCATTTCAATCATAAGATTCCCTGGAAAGGGTTAGCCTCCACACATTCCTTCATTTTAACAAAATCCCTGGAAAGGGTTAGCTTCCACACATCCATCCATTTCAAATCATAAGATTCCCTGGAAAGGGTTAGCTTCCACACATTCTTTCATTTCAATAAAAACCCCTGGAAAGGGTTAGCCTCCAAAGTCAATTATTAAATGTCAAAAAAAAATAAAGATTCATTTCTCTTAGGAGATAATTTCCCCAAAAGAGTCAAAACCCCTGGAAAGGGTCAGCCTCCAAAAACATGATAAAGTCAGTCTTTTAACAGACAAATTTCTCCAGCTGAGTCAAAATCCCTAGAAAGGGTTAGCTTCCAAAGAAAAAACAGTCTTTCAATGAATAAAACCTCCTCAATAGAGTCAAAACCAACAAAAATAGTTAGCCTCAACCTTGGGCTTCATACAAAATATGTACAAAATTAGTCTATAATATATAAACAATATTTTATATAAAGAACAATTTTTTTTATGATTTTTTGATTGGTTAGAATAATTAAAAAGCAAATATATAAATATATACTAATTAATTATACAAAATAGCTTTAATTTAAATAAAATATTAATATTCTTATGCCTAAAAATAAATAAATATTTTATCAGATTAAAACTAAAAAATAAAATATTTTTGGTGTTTTGTGATTGGTTGATTTTAATTAAAATGCAAAATATAGAGATTATTAATTAAAACATGCAGGGGGGTGTATTAAGTGAATCTGAAAAAGAACTGAGTTTAGTTCAAGAGATGCTTTTGGGCCAGAAACCAGGGGTGTAGAAAGCATTTCGTACAAGCCCAGTCCACTTGTTTCTTTTTTTTTTTTTTTTTCTGAATTTAAGTCATGTGGGGTCCACGTTTTAAACCAGAACCAATCATGTTATAACGTTTTGCGACGCATGCCACAGCCTTATTGACCAGCAAATAGGAGCGAGGGAGGAAGCCACGCGTGCAGTCAACCCTGCCCTAGCCTTGCTGACCACCGGAATAGTGTTTTCCGGTTGTCTTCTACGGCGAGGTGATTTGCCAAACCTGCGAAAACGTTAGTTTAAACACCAAATGAAGACCCTACCCCCCTAAATCGAGGTCTGGGAATCCAATGGTGAGGTTAGTTTGGACTGAAAGTACTTGTATTAAGAGATTCGAAGAGAAACATAAACTCACGGTTGGCAATGGCAACCTATGTTCAGGACGTTAGAACTCTCATGCTAGGGTTCAAACCTGATCTGATGATGATTATAAACTTAACCATAACCATGAGACATGTTAACAACGCATAAAATTTGAATTTGAAATCAATGAAAGTTTACCAAATCGGAGAGTGAGAGAACTCGAGTTTCAGGCCTCTATGAACTTGGTTATGGATCTGAACTTACTCAAATAAGTTCCAGGAAGTGATCTATGGACTTAGTTTACTTTGAAACTAGCTGCAAATTTAAATTCGAATTTTGAAGTTTCTTTGATTATTTTTGAAAATATGAAGTGATTCTATGTTATGCCTTGCTCTAATTTTATGTGTGTTACATTGATGAAGTATGCTAGCCTATTTATAAGCCATGGAGTGCTTAAAAACTAAGCTAAAAGCATTGATGAGCTTTGTTGAAACTTTGATTTTTAAATATTAAAAATCTTTGAAAACTTGACCAAGTCTTGCTCTTCTTTACTTCTCTTGCCTTGTACTTCATTTGGCTGCAGAAAATTGAAGATTCCTTGATGAGTCATGCTTAGATTGTAAGCTACATATTATCCTTCCATTTTCCTTTTTAAATTTAATCTTATATGTGATAAAATTAAATCAAAAATGGATAAAAATGATGTGGGCTTTGTCTTGGTCGTGGGAGGCCCATTATATTATGGAAATGATGTTTGAACCATGAAAACTTGGCCCCATTTGGAAAAAATACATTTTTGAGCAATGTTGATTTCATGCATTTTCCCAAAATTTAGCCAACTTCAACAAGGTGTAAATCCCTCAATTTTTGTCATATGAAGGAGATCTTGCACTTTTTGGAAACCTTAAAGAGTCCTCTAACCAATGTCTTTGGTCTCATGTCAAAATAATTTTTGATGATCCTTGTGTGTCCTTTTGAAAAAAGTGTCTTTTTGTTGACTTTGAAAATGACCTGTAATGTCTTTGGTCATATTTCTCAAATGGTGAATGCAATGACCATGGGATCAATTGCATTTGAAAGATAATTTAATTTCCTTCAAAATGAGCTTTGGTTTGAATTTTTTGGATGAAGGATGAGAGAGTTATGACCAGTCAAAGTTGAGTTGACTTTTCAGGCAAAAACCCTAATTTTGAATCTTAGGGTTTTGTTGATTTTTGATCTTTCCTTGATGAATTATGATCATCCAATGATCAAATGATGAATCCTTTGACAAAATATGGACTTTGACAAAAAAATTCATTTTTGACTGTCTGTTGACTTTTTTGGTCAAACGGGTCGTCTGTTGACTATTTGAGCTGCTGACGGTGCGTCTGAGTGAATTGAAGTTTGAAAATTTGTATGATGGTACTTTGAGATATATGGATGTGCATGAAATCCATTTGAGGTCTCAAAAGCTTGTTTCTCCTGTAAAAACAAGAAAACCCTAGTCAGGGACTGTTTGTGTAGGAGACAGTTAAGCGTACCTGATTTTTGTGCAGTGTTGAGTCTCTGTTAATCGCGTGATATTCAGAAGACTTCTAGAACAAAAATCTTGGAATTTTGAATTGTGAAAGATTGATTTGATTGATGGTACAAAACACTGAGAATTGTACTGCCAGCAGTTTGACTGTCGACTGACTGTTACCAGTACAGTCTGAGTTTCCTGATTCTGCGCTTGCAAAAAGATTTAACTCTGTACCAATTGTGTCAGTACTATTTATCTGTAAATAAATAAATAGCATGTGTGAAGTAATAAACAGTATTTGGCGTTTGCGTAAGAATAAATTCAACTGCAAGCCAAATTACTGTATAAGAAAAATTCTAAAAACTAAGTATTTCATATGTCAGGATATTTGTTGAAATAAAAATCCATGATTATATGAGACTCTTAATTTTCAGATTGGAGTTTTCTTGAAAAAGATGCGGGCAAATTTTGGGGTATAACATACAGGTTGTTACGATTTTTGTTACACTTCTCCTTTTTTATTTTCTTGTTTGAAGATGATGGATGAAGGAGAGTGTGAAGAGAAGGTTGAAGATGATGAAGGTTGAGGGAGAGAGGAGAGTGAAGGTGGAATCAAGGGTTGAAGAAGATGAAGATGATGATGAGTGTTAGGAGATTGAAGGAGGTTGATGATTGTTGGTGTAGAATGGAGAGAGTGGTGAAAGGATCAGAAGATGGTGGTGAATGAGCCTGAAAAACTATGATTGAAGGTGATGGATCAGTTATATAGAGATGGAGGTTTGAGAATTCAGTTAGAGGTGAATGGATGAGAGCCCTTGGATTGAGAAAATCTGTTATGATTTGGAGGGTGAGGATTTAGTCGGTTATGAAGGTGCTGGAAAGTTGGTTACATGACAGTTAATTGGAAGTTAGAAGTAGTTATATTCTGTTATGAATAGGTTAGGATGAGCTGGTAGGTTGCAACTGAAAATTGAATTAGTTATAACTCTGTTTGCTTGTTACTTATTCTGTTCTGAGTCAGTTGCAAGCTAGAGTGTTAGGATTAGTTAGAGAGTTGGATGTGAAGAGTAGGGCTGTTAAACTTTTAAGGTTATCTGGTTTTGAATTTATGTATGGTAGTGATGTATTCTCTTTTGCACTATATGCAGGTTTCCAATGAAGTCACTTGGTATAGTCACTTAGCATTATCATGTGTTCCTTCCAAACACTTCAGATTACTTCAAAAGAAAACAGCAACAAAGTCACCCAAGAGTTGTAATTTTTTTGCTTTACTTTAGGGATTCGAGCAATGCGAGTGATGCAATGCTCAAGATAAGAGTACGTCTTGCTTATCCCTCAATCGGGAGCCCCAAGCATAGTTGCTAGAGGAGTAATCACCATCATAACTAGAAGAACCTTGTATGGGCATCAAACTCAAGAGAGCTATAGGTGGAGAAGAAGACCCAAAACACGAATCTTAACTAACTGACATTCCAACAAACGAGGAAGTAATTGGGCACAAGGCAATAAAATCACATCAATTTGTTTCTCATATTCTTCTCGTCTCTGTTAACAAGTGAAGGCCAACGAGAAGGAAATTCCGAGAAGAGGCAATTGGGATATGAAGCAGAACCTTGAGAATGAGAAGCGTTGTGTAGAACACTCTTGATTACCACACGGAAAAAGATTCAAACGAAGTCACCTAGGAATTTATAATGCTTTAAGGGATTCGAGCAATGTGAATGATGCAATGCTCAAGATAAGAGTACGTCTTGCTTATCCCTCGATCGGGAGCCCCAAGCAACTTCCACACATGTACAAGAGATGATTACCACTTTAGCTTCAATATCCGAACCATTCGGAGTGAGAGTAAATGACCCTTGCAGTTTTTTTTATATCAGGCACTAGGCACAAACCAACAAAGTATAAGTCAATGGAGTCGCGACCTTCTATGAATTTCAAACTTTTCTCCAAGAGGTGGAATCTTTTGTTAATTTCAATAATCGGAAACTTGAAGACTTCAATCATGTGAATTTTCCTTACCAAGAATAGGAATCTCAACATTATTTCAGACATTCTGATTCATAGGACCTTCTTTTGAGGTGAGATTAATATTTCATTTGGCCTCTGAGGAACTTGTCTCAATTCTTCTTGTCAAAGAGAAAAGGCTTGACTAACCTCCATACACTGATTCACATTAGTCTTCATTTCCATTCTCATATCAGTTAAAAACCCCACGAAGTTGTTCCATTATTAACTTTCAAGCACGTAGCGGTGAGAAGTCAACTTTGTTGTTGAAGTCAGAATTTTAGTAGAAAGGGCCCTATAAGCTTCTGAGAGGACCATGAGATGCATGATAGTATGAATGCATGTTTCATTTATGGAGAATCCTAAAGTCTTTTCACACACTTTCATTTTTTTTTCTTCTTTTCTTTTGAAATCAAAGCTTTGTTTTGTACAGAGTCTTTTTTTTTTCCTTTTTTGGAAACAGACTCTAGGATACCCCACAAATGAAGTGGATAAAGTAATGATGTTATGCAATGTAAAAGCATGGGATCAAGGTCCATATAATCTTAGTAACCACTGTACAATTCTCTGAATAACCGAATGTCATGAGATCAAAGGTCCGTCATAGGTATCACGAAACCATGGTAACAACAGTCACCAACAGAACTGAATAGTCACCAACGGTACCTGTCATGTATATCCCTCCCCACTCACAGGTGAATCTAGGTCATGGTAGGTCAAAAAAAGCCAACAGAGGATTGAAAGTAGGCGCAATCATACGATATTGCCTCGTTCCACCAAGCTCTGCCCGTGGATACATGATCGGAGCAATCAGACATACGTCTTCTGTCCGTCATGGCCACTCTATCCCTAGTTCCTAAGGTATCACTCTGGCCTGGGTATTGGGCCTTTTACCTCATAGGACATCCCACCCAACCTGCAAACAGAGAAAATATGTGGCCCCCACAGGGATCCATAATATAGTCCAGATGCATGCGGAAAGTAAACATGATATGCAGGCAGGAAAATAGACAAGATATGAAAGCATATATACAGGATGTACACATATAAATAAACAAATAAACACCCAATAAACAAAACAAATAAAGGCAAGGATCGACTCGCTAAGTACGGACCAGCAATAGGTCTAACGTCCCCAGCAGAGTCGCCAGCTGTCGCACGCTCGCGAAAAATGAACAGAGTCGCCACCGATATATTTATCCCATAAGGGAAAGGAATACCATAAAACCTAACAAAGGAAGGAACAGGGTCTCGCGACCAGAGAATCTAAGTACGGGAGTCGGTTACGCGAGGGGAAGGTACTAGCACCTCTCGCGCCCATCGTACTCGATGGTATCCACCTATGTTTGTTTCTATCTAAAGGGTGTGTCTAAAGTCTATGCCTACATGCGAATGAATGCAAAATAAATACGGGGAAAAGAAGGAATTATTTACAATTGTGCCCGTTCAAGCCCCGTGACTTGATGCCTACGTATCCCTTTCATGAATCAAAGCGCCGTAGTTCGGCTGAATAGTTTCTGTTTGTTTTTGTGTTTTTTAGTTGGGCGGAGTTAACGCTCGCGCTCTTGCATAAGGGGACAACCTACGATGCGATCGAGCGGAAATAACAATGCCCTTAAGAAAGAAAAAGAGAGATTGGTTTGTGTCTTTTAGGGTAATTCCATGATGACAAAACCCACCACAAGGCTTCGCATCACTTCCTTACTTTGTTTTAAGTCTGACCATTTATTAGTTTTTTTTAGAATGTTTTTGGTTGGTGTTTTTTAAGGGAATTTATTTGTGACTTAGATCATACAACAAAGAGTTTTTGAATATTTAGAGAACGCACATCAAGGCCTACACCTCAATCGTTTCTCTAAATGGCGGTTAAGAAATACACCGAGGCCTATGCCTCAATCATTTCTCTCCCGCTAAGTAGAAAAGAACATACATCGGGGCCTACGCCCCAATCATTTCTTCCCCACTATGAAAAAATAGTAGCGGTACGATCTCCGTCGATATTTATTAGATTTTTAAGGTTGAAAAAGAAAAAGAAATGAAATGAGGGGACTAGCCTAAGAATCATTCTAACCTAATAGTTATTGTTTTATGTACAAAGGGATATCTAGTCTAAAGTTAATGATCACATGGTGACTAAATTCTAAA
Organism: Vicia villosa; assembly: GCF_029867415.1. Lineage (NCBI taxonomy): Eukaryota > Viridiplantae > Streptophyta > Magnoliopsida > Fabales > Fabaceae > Vicia > Vicia villosa. The sequence goes on from NC_081182.1 coordinate 170,988,355, forward strand.
AGGAGCATTAAAATGGTAATAACAAAATAGGCCAAAAATATGGCCAAAAACAAGTAACAAAATCACACAACAATTATACAAAAAATAACATGGAAATGGTACAAAACATAAAGAAAACGGTTCAAGTATTAGTACAAAAAATAACCTAAAAACTACTATTTTTATGAGTTTTCGATGTGAAAAATTACCAATTAAAGGGACCAAGATTAATTCCTAAAAATGATCTAAAAACTAACAAGGAAATTTTCTATTGATTTTATTGTCCTCTTTATCACCTAAAAAATAGCATACAAAACTATATGAAAAAGAACCCAAATCTAGCATGAAGATATGTACACAGGGGCGTGCAAAATTAAAGTAGAGGTGCATGCATGAAACAGGAGCAAGGCCCCGAGAGCATAGTTTTTGTTCAGATTTTCTCTTCAGCCAAAAAAGTGTAGTATCGGGCTATTGGGGGGGGTGTAATATTGATTTGTGGCCCAACGCATTTTTTTATCACAGTTTTCAGTATTCCCAAAAAGAAGTGCGTGTGGGCCTTCCTGGGGGTGTGAACAAGGATTCGATGAGGCCCATGTCATGATTATGATCCATTACACTTTATGATTTCCACTAACGTTAATCAGTTATACAGATTCCAATCAATCCTTATACTCAAACATTAATCTCCCTTAATTATCAGGTTAATTTACTTAATACAATAATCAAAGAAATAAACAAAATAAAAGGGGAAAAGATTAGGGTTTATACGTGTGACCTTTGGCGTTCTCAGACGTTCCTCTCACGAACATGACGGCGGCCGCGGTGTGGCTCAACCTCCCTCTCCGGCGAGGTTCTTCCGACGTCCCTCTCCATACTCGATCTCAGCTCTCGATTTCATATCTCCGGTGCGGATGAAAACACGAGTCGGCCTCCTCTCATCTTCCCCGCCTCCCAGCTCTTCACATCAATCTCTCCGATCAAATCGCTTCTCTCAGAGTTTGGTCCGGTGCAGCTTTGCTTGCGATGAGAATGAATAGAGGACCAGGAATCCTTCAGGTAAATCTTGTTCGATCTTCTTCTTCCCTCTTTCGCGATTTTATCCTCTCGTTTCTTCTTCTTCTTTTTTTGTTTTCTCTGAGTCTCATATGGTGTTGTTGTTGTGGTTGCTGTTTGAAGATGATGAACGAAGAGGGAGTTTGTTGGAGGTTTGGAAGTGTGTTGAAGGGAACCGGTGTTGAATCAATGTATGGAGTCTTTTGAATCTTCTGGCGATTGAGGATGCGTGAAGATTGGCTCTGAGATGTGAAGATGAAGATTGATCAATGGTGATTGAAGAGAGAGGTTTGCGATTCTGTTACAGGTTGTTACGATTTTTGTTACACTTCTCCTTTTTGATTTTCTGGTAGATTGAATTGGAGAGTTTCTGTTGCTTTTCTTGTTTGAAGATGATGGATGAAGGAGAGTGTGAAGAAAAGGTTGAAGATGATGAAGGTTGAGGGAGAGAGGAGAGTGAAGGTGGAAGCAAGGGTTGAAGAAGATGAAGTGGAGATGAAGATGATGATGAGTGTTGGGAGATTGAAGGAGGTTGATGATTGTTGGTGTAGAATGGAGAGAGTGGTGAAAGGATCAGAAGATGGTGGTGAATGAGCCTGAAAAACTGTGATTGAAGGTGATGGATCAGTTATATAGAGATGGAGGTTTGAGAATTCAGTTAGAGGTGAATGGATGAGAGCCCTTGGATTGAGAAAATCTGTTATGAATTGGAGGGTGAGGATTTAGTCGGTTATGAAGGTGCTGGAAAGTTGGTTACATGACAGTTAATTGGAAGTTAGAAGTAGTTATATTCTGTTATAAATAGGTTAGAATGAGCTGGCAGGTTGCAACTGAAAATTGAATTAGTTATAACTCTGTTTGCTTGTTACTTATTCTGTTCTGAGTCAGTTGCAAGCTAGAGTGTTAGGATTAGTTAGAGAGTTGGATGTGAAGAGTAGGGCTGTTAAACTGTTAAGGTTATCTGGTTTTGAATTTATGTATGGTAGTGATGTATTCTCTTTTGCACTATATGCAGGTTTCCAATGAAGTCACTTGGTAAAATCAAACACACAGCATGGGATCTGAACCTGGATGAATCAATCGTTGTCAAAATGAGACTGCCTAGCCGTGTGAAATGATGAGAAGACTTAGAGTTTGGAGGGAAATAGCTCAGCTTAGTAAGTGAAGTGTTAAGCTTTGATTTTTTGTGCTTAGCTGATTATTTTCTGAACCATAGATGATACGTCTTCGCTTCTTTTCTGACCTGATGTTGGTTTTCTTGATTTATATGCAGCTAGAGTTTATTTTGGTAAGAGCAAGTTGGCATAGCATGAAGGTGGTATTGGACTGTTAGTTAAAGGTTTGTAATTTTCTGTTTTGGTTGCTATAGGATAGTTAGAAGGTAAAACTGTTAAGGAAATTTGAGGTTGTTTAGAAATGTTAGGAAATTGGGCTGTATGTGAAAACTGATGGTAATTATTAAGTATTTTTTACACAGGTTATGAGTAGTTTTAGCATGGTTTTAACAATGGTGTGTGTTAATGTGTGTATGTATTTGGTTTTGTATTTTGATGCAGGGGCTGATTTGTATTGTCTTTTGGATTGGATTTTGATAGCTGCTGTTGGGTTTGAATGGACAATATCAGCATTTTTCTATCTGTGCTTTGTTCATGGTTTTTGCGAATGGTTTTGTATGGGTCTGATTTTTGTGTGTGAATGCCGAGTGTTTGATGAGGTGTGCGTAAATGGCATTGTGAGCTATATTTTATTCTGTTTTCGAACTGGTACATCGAACCTGTAGCATTAGTAGGGAATATATGGTAATGGCATGATACTGTAAGATGATTCTGCACTGATGCTTGCTTCTCTTCTACCTGTACAGGCTGGTGTTTCTCAATATAGAAAACAGGTTGGCCAAAGCACAAAACTTGGAAGTTGCATGGTCGCTAGTATACATGGAGGTACCAAAAGTCACCTAATGCTTAATACAACGGCTTGAAGACAAGATGGCCATGGATTAGGATGTTTTGAAGATAGCTTGGAAATGTCATGAAGATGGAATTAAATTAGGTTTAGGGGTCAGAGTCTTTGGGTCTGGTTAATGGTCAATAGTTGACAAAAGTCAACTGTTAACTTTTTTGTTGTTGTAATCTTCATGTGTAATGTAATGGATATTCATATTGAATGGAACTTGTAATCAATATTGATCTTGAATTCCCAATGAAGTTTCTTCCTTTCATTTGTAACACTTCAAAGTCTGTTTGTTTTCTTTCTAAGCTTTAGATGCACATCTCAAACATTCCTTAATTCTTCAAACTCGCGCGGGCACCATAAGATAAGATGCCAACTACCATGTTCATATCAAAGCCTTGTATGAGAAACCAAAGATAATTTGCAACATGACTAATTAGGGGAATTTTTAGGAATCAAAGAGCGACACCCTAATTGCATTGCGATTCAAGCAACTTTAAGCAAATTCTTTTTAACCAATGAAGAGGGCTCAAGAAATCCACAGTAACCGATAACCCCTTTGGTCCATGCTCACAGATAATCCTAGATGAATCCAACTTGAGTGTAGTAGAAACCTCAATTTCCAAGATCCTTGATCCCACCTTCAATTTATTGATTAATGATATATGAGGTGTTAGATGACCTAATGGAGAGATGCAGATGAAATGAGAAGCCTAAGCTAGTTAGAAGCAAAGGGGTAGGACAAATTTGAGGTATGACAATAGTTAATAAAATCATAGTTCTATACAATCAACAGCAAATTAAATTGATACCGTGCAGTCATAGTTTCGGCGATGGCGGTGGTTGCGGGGCTAATGCGGTGGTGCGAACGGTGGTTGCTGTTAAAATAAATAAAAGATTTTATTATCTAAAGTAAGTAGGCAAATATTGTGTCTGTTATAAAGAATAATTTGTACAGCTATGTGATTAATGAGTGCAGCTGTTATTCCCTTAATAGGAGAGGAATTATAGGGACCTTTTTTATATATATACAGTATACTTCTCAATGAATAATATATCAAAATTATTACTATGAAACTTTCTTATGATACTTGAAAACTTCTATATGGTATCAAGAGCCTACGCCAACTCCCTTTCAATATAGGAGACGGTGTTTTTTTTCCTTAGTAATTTCTGATGGCCTTTGTAACACCCTTCTAAACCCCACGGAAATTAATAACATAATTCAGAGTAAAACATGAAAACAAGGGTGCCACAATTCAATTTAAAAAAAATTATTATAAATTCATTGTCATGCTTTCACTAAGGAACAATTCATCATAATACATAAACATCTCATGTTAACACAGCGGAAATTCACCATACGGATAAGCATAACATCATCTATGCAATATCCCACAGAATTAATACAATAACAACAAAATAGAGTATCATCATCAACTCTAAACTAGCGTTTCCCCCAGTGTTACAATATCAGAGCATGACACCGACGCTATACTAAACAAACTGACTCATGAGCTAATCCTCATCGAGCCAAAAGCCGCTATCCTCAATCTGAAAATATCAACAGTAAGGGTGAGTCTCATTCACAATTAACAAATGTTATCGAATCATAAACAATAACACATCATAGTCACATTATTCATCCAATTTCATTATATTCAAATTGTCAGGAAGTACTCATCAACACACAACAACAAATAGAATACATTACCAAGAGACAACACCATAATTCATCCAAACAAATCATAACCATTACACAATCATCACATATTATAACATTGGACAATCTTCCATTCATGTTATAATAACACAAGTAACCTAATGCAATGCAACTATATGCATGTGGTACCAAAATCTGGGATAACCCATCTCACCGATCCACCATCGTCAAGGATACGGCAACACCCACTCACTAATTCCACACAATGGGAATTAGCTACCACTGATCTACCATCGTCAAGGATCAGCCACATAATGATTATGAATGCATGTATCAACCATAACATGCTTATCACCCACATAAATCAAGCAAATGTCATAATCATCAACCACCACAATAATCAATAGCCATACATAGTTATGCTATTTCTCATCCACAATAAAATACATATTTTACATCAACAATATATGTATAACAAACACCAATTACAACCACAACATCTTAACAGGTAAATCATTCATTATACAGTGCAACAACAATAACACCCCTCACAATCGTGTACCAAGTACAACAAAGCAACTCATCAACGACAGAGTATTTACCTCATCATTCCTCAAAACACATGATAACCATATTTACCATGAACAACACCCATTTGCACAATTAACAGAAGCAACCACATTATCACAACATACATCATTGCACATATTCAATTATGCACACGACAACCATTGCACCTCATCAGCTATGCAAAACCAGAATAAACCACCTTTGGAGAAAACGATACTTTTCAAAATAAAATCAAGTTATTGTTGTTTTATTTATTTCATATGGTAGAGCATTCAATTTCAGGAACAACGTCCAAAACGGCGTCTAAAACGGACTTACAGTTTGAAAGTTACACATCTTTAACTTTTTACAAGAAAACAGTTATCGCTACAGCACGCGGCGCAACCAAAGTTCGCGGCGCGACCTGAAGCACACAAACACGTTTGCGGCGCCAACCTATGCATGCGGCGCGATGCGTGAAAACAAGTACGCCTTCGCGGCGCGCACCTACCTTTGCGGCGCGAACTAGCAAAAGTCAGAGCTTTCATCGCATTTGACAGCATTACGAGATTTACCCCAAAATCCCCAAAACCAAACCAAGTTATGTTATGAACCTCAAATACCACCATATCAGCCACATACATGTTATAACACAAATATAACACACAAAGAGGATCATTTAATCATCATAACAATCATGTAATCATACAATTCATCAAATCATACAATTCCCCTCAAAATCATCCCAAAACCCCAATCCATCATATAACCAATTGACACAAACAATGCATCTAAATCAGTCCTATTATCTATGATACGATAAAAGATATTAATCGGAAGAGTCCCCCCTTACCTTAGCCAAGGATCTTGATTAGCCCTCTTCCTCTTCTGTTCCTCTTTCACGTATCAGCACTTCTACTCTTCTGCTCCTCTTCCACATCTACTTTCCTTTTTTCCTCAATTCCTTATTTTTATGAAAAATAGATTTTAATTTAGTAAAAGGTCTACTAGCATAGCACCCCCTCTTTACTAACACCACATCAAGCCCAATAACCTTTTTTCCATAATTCTTCAATTAAATCCAATCAAATGCCAAATAATTTCAAATAAATAATTTAATTCCAATTTAAATCAAATAATGAAAATATGGGGTGTTACAACTCTCCCCCACTAAAAGAGTTTTCGTCCTCGAAAACATACCTCAAGTGAAAAGTCCCGGATAGAGCCCTTCATCCGACTCTCCAGTTCCCTTGTAACATTTCCATCAGTCAATCCTCAAAAATCCATCTGACATAACCAACAGGAAACACATCTCACCCATTCAATCGTAGCTCTTACGTCGCATTTGACCACCTAAAGGTGTACTACTCGTTATACCTCCAAAAGGTTAACAACAATAAAACATTGAGGTACAACCTATACAATACGCTCAACAACTGAGTAATACAATTACACAATCCATAGTATGATCACACTTGATCAACAATGCAGTAATGCATTCCATCTACCAAACATACCAACCTTAGACACACTCTTCCATCTGAGCGATAAGGTAATACTTACACTTTTCACCAACCGCTTCCTTCGAGAAACTCAATAATAATATTCCTATATCATCGGATTTCAACTTTCTGACTCCTCTTAAGTCACACCAGCAATTATCCAACACGTTACATTCCGCTTCTTCCGCACTACTTTGATTACTCATCACAATCATCTATACCAAATAGATTTTGAGTTTTACCCGATTCCGACTCTCTTTACTTATTCGTTCAAGAATCATTCTTCATCATTCATGGTACCAATTTACCACTCAGTAATACTTACTCGCACTCAGAAACAATTTCCAGAGTTACTACATCTATTGAAACATCTTAACCATCAGAACAAGTACACACACAAGTAATAATAGTCACACTCATCAGCTTCAATATATTGTTTCTTACAAAATAGCTCAAACTGAGTCACGCTCTCTACTAAGAATTAAATCGATTTCTCCCTTCATACAGTATAATTCCTCATTATATATGGAAGTCTACAATAACCCTTAACAACAACACCAAATTATTATAGCATCAAGTAGCATTAACTCTTCGTTTAAATTTCGCTGAATACATACTCGTTAATTACGTACAACCGTAATAACATATTCATCATCTCGGTAATTATTCAAAAGGGTTCTAATTCTTCAACATGACATCCTTACATCCACTGGATTCTAAATCCAACATATAGATCAATACATATTCTCTACGTAGGCTTCCGACATATTAATTCCTCACTTCCCACAAGTAGTACTCATAACACTACTCCACATCACACTTTTGCTGCACGACCCCGATTACCCGTCTTAAGTCATTTGTCCACCATGTTGCACTCTTTCATATTCACTTCTTCATAAGTTCACACAACATAGTGAGTGATTATTCTCACGGCTTAGTATTCATCACATCTTAAACCTTTAAGGTAACAAAACAAGCTTATCTCTTCTATATGATTCCATCTACTACCAACAAGAGATTTAGGGTGATCAAGTCTAAATTTGTCAATATTAGTTGAAAATCATATTTAAGCATAAACCGTCGTTACTACATAATGGTGTCCCTTTCCGAGTTTGCACCCAAACTCATTAACATCGTCATAGTTCAATAATTCACTACGGTGTCCTTCTTCTAGAATATTCTTCCGAAGCTCAAAACATCAGGAACAAAAATCCAATCACTCAACCTCACTATACTATTCTCGTCGATTCTGAATTCACCGTCTTTACCTTGGTAATTCAAAGTCAACTTATCGATCAACTCACATCATCTTTCTGACCTTCTCTAATCTCGTCAAGAATACCATTAGTCATCTTTAGCATACACAATCTAACACTATTAGGAGTGCCTTCACATACCAACTCAAGTCTCAAAATTGTCCAATTACATCCAACTCATTCACCATTAGCACCGACATATTTAAAGACTTCCTACGCAACACAATAGCACAACATTCATACTCGTGGTTTTAATCCAAATTCCATGGCATCCTTCACGTCCAAATATCATTCCACTCGAAATCTCAACAAAGTCTTCCTCACATCAACAGATGTTAGAAATCCTCTAAAATTCTTCTTTTATACTTATCGTTACTTTGCCATCACAAATACTATTCCAAGAGTTCTAAAGTTTATTCCATCTTTGCTACTAATTCAATCCTCACTAAAATCCATCGTTACTCAAATCCTCTTTATTACCGAATATCTCATCGACTTATTCATCAACAACATGTCTTACTCAACTTCGTTTCGAATAATCACGGTAGTAGGCATTCCTATTCAACAAATTTCACGCTTCCTTAACTGAATTCAGAATATCTTCTCATAGGATCACCTCTACTGTATTTATAACTCTCCCATAATGTAGAACATAATCTCTCCTCTTCATAGGTTCAAACGGCACGTTAATCCGACACTCGGAACTCAAGATATGAATTTTCCAATTGTTGTCCGAAAATCCAACACCGACATCATGTAGCGACACTCTATACGATATATCCAAAACTTCTCAATTGGTAAATTCAATTCATAAAATTACTCCTCAACAAACTTTCTAATTATTCTTTAAATCCGTTCAACACTGACACTGACATCCCGTGCAGTACCAATAAACAAGTCTAATTCTAAGAACAAGAGTAACCGTAACTTTGCCTCCTTCCAACGTCATCCTGTCGCAATTAATTATGTTACAGCTGCTGCAACCATTTTTATAACAAAGTCCATCTCATTAGCTTTCCGACACTTCAAACGGAACTCAATTCGGATGTCCAGAACTCCAGTTATGAATTTTCGAAGTTCCGCAGCTATTCAGCAATTTTCCTGCGTTTTGCTTACGAAAATCTCTCTCCAAAACTCATTCTCTTCAACTCTATCACATTCCAAACAGCCCCTTATCGTATCTCTTCACTTCCAAACATTCTTATGACTTGAGCAACACATCCTATCGCCGAAGTGCGATTTCTGAAACATTACAACATCAATCCTCTTTGCAACTTGCAGCTGAATCTCTTCCGAGGTGTAAGGCTACACAACTGACAACTTCGCAACACACCAGCAGAGCTGACACATTGCGACTCTCTAATTTTCCCCTCCTCCAAATAATCATCAATTACCTCTAATCATCTTCTTTCAAGATGTTCCAACTCAATTACTAGTCAAGTCTTAATTCCAAGTCACCTTCTATTCGGGAAACAACAAACTCCAACAACGCTTGCACTGTTGCCAACAACAGCCTACTGAATCAATCATCTTACAACTGAAACATAACTGAGAAGCGAAGCTTCTCCCCCACCTGTTTCAATCCAACACCTGCAACAAACAACCAAGTACCGACAGTGATTCACTCACATATCGCGTACCAAGGAATAAAACACCGACAATATACAACTGTCGCGCAACTCAACTGACTCAACAATTGGCCGGACGGACCGACCTGCTCTGATACCACTATTGTAACACCCTTCTAAACCCCACGGAAATTAATAACATAATTCAGAGTAAAACATGAAAATAAGGGTGCCACAATTCAATTTAAAACAAATTATCATAAATTCATTGTCATGCTTTCACTAAGGAACAATTCATCATAATACATAAACATCTCATGTTAACACAGCGGAAATTCACCATACGGATAAGCATAACATCATCTATGCAATATCCCACAGAATTAATACAATAACAACAAAATAGAGTATCATCATCAACTCTAAACTAGCGTTTCCCCCAGTGTTACAATATCAGAGCATGACACCGACGCTATACTAAACAAACTGATTCATGAGCTAATCCTCACCGAGCCAAAAGCCGCTATCCTCAATCTAAAAATAGCAACAGTAAGGGTGAGTCTCATTCACAATTAACAAATGTTATCGAATCATAAACAATAACACATCATAGTCACATTATTCATCCAATTTCATTATATTCAGATTGTCAGGAAGTACTCATCAACACACAACAACAAATAGAATACATTACCAAGAGACAACACCATAATTCATCCAAACAAATCATAACCATTACACAATCATCACATATTATAACATTGGACAATCTTCCATTCATGTTATAATAACACAAGTAACCTAATGCAATGCAACTATATGCATGTGGTACCAAAATCTGGGATAACCCATCTCACCGATCCACCATCGTCAAGGATACGGCAACACCCACTCACTAATTCCACACAATGGGAATTAGCTACCACTGATCCACCATCGTCAAGGATCAACTACATAATGATTAGGAATGCATATATCTGTCATACCCCAATTTTTGACCTAAGATACCACCTCATATCATTTGCATATGCATCATTTGCATCTCTAACAAATTGCATAGCTTGTGTTTGCTACTTGTGACTCAGCTGGATTAATCAAGAAATCACTCATCAGTACAAGTAACAATCAATTAGGGTTTTGTTCTACCTTCATCTCAAATGAATCATCTTCATCAACAATCAACATTTGGTCCTCAGAGATTCATTTCAACAAGCTCAAAGGCTCTGAACCAACCAGATCAGGGTTTTGACTGAAGATAGTATACTCCTGACTTTTGCTCAGGATTTGACCTAATGACTTGGGACATGACCTCAAGACCCCAAGTACATCATTTTAGCCTAATCTATTGGCTCAAGACATCTCCTACACAAGGATTGATCAACAGTGAAATTTCAAATCATCAGATTAGGGTTTTGAACTATCAGGGACTGAAATCAGGGATCATATTTGGGAAACCCTAAAAATCCCCAGGAAGTCAATCAAAGGTTTCAATCATCTTCAAATAATCCCTATGACAACATCCAATGAAAATTACATCCCAATTCAAGATCCACAGTCATCAATTTCATCAGGTCGACAATTAGGGTTTTTGACCTAATTCACTGAACAACTGACTTTTTAATCAGGACATGGTACCACAACTCAAACTATGATTCAATATCCTCCAATACCTCAATATGATCCATTCATACCACTCATTTGATGAGGATAGCTTGATTCATTTGAAATCTCCAGAAACGCGATTCGTCTGAAAAAGTCAACTGTACAAGATCACCATTGACTTTTGGGGAATTTTGGTCAACCATGACTTTTAAAGTTTCAAATCATCAATATATGATATATGAAGTCATTTGATCAAGGAAAATCAAGAAAATCAATCAAGAATCAAAAAGTCAAAAGTTTGACTTTCATACTTAGAAAATTTTCTAAGTGTTTTTCAATGGTTTTTTCCAAACTTTGGAAGGGAATTTCTCAAAATTTCACCTACAAACTGAAAAAAACATCCAACATGAAAGTTGTAGATTTTGATCCAATGAACAACTTTGTCACACATAATTTGTTTCCATAAGATCAACCATTTAAGAGATATGGAGCTTCAAAGTCGGTATCTTTTGAAAATTTCACTTAAGATCTCATTTTCTTCAAAGTTCATGGATCTTTTTCACCCACTTCCTTAAGGGTCTTGAAGAAACAATCAACTAGGGTTTTGAAGTGTGTAATATGAGCTTTCCAAAATGTCCAAGGGCATGAAAAAATATGGAGCATAGCTATGGTTTTGAATTATGCATTTAGTGATCATTTTCACTTGAAATTTCAAGCCATTTTCACTAAGTTATGAACCATTTTGCCAAATAAGGCAAGTAATGATGCATCAAGACAATAATTGATGATATTTTCTGATTTGAAGATCAGAATGGAAGAGGATAAGAAGCTTGAAGAATGACCATGGTTAAGTTACTTTAACCATTTTGCATTAAATGTAAAAGATTCCTTTTTATCTCTTAAGCCAAATCATCACTTCTTGATCAACTTGCAAAGGTCTGAGTTCAGAACTCTTGGCCTATAAATAGAGTTCCAAACTTCATTCAAATTCACACCAAAACCTCACAAAAGATAGGTTTTCTCTTTCTTTCTTGAATTACAAGTTTCTTAAGTTTCTAAGAGGTAGAAAACTCAACCTCCAAACCCTTGAAGTTATGGCCAAATTGATGATTCTAACATCTCATAAACATCATTTGGGATGTGTTTGAATCATTCACACACCCCAAAAACACCTAAAACTCAGAATCACTCTTCAACCTCCATGTTTGCATATAATGAACTTTATCATGCCAATTTCCATTCCAGATCATTTCTGTCCAAACTATCACTTCTAACACCTTCCATATACTTCATATGAATGATCCAAACACTCACATATGACCTGTAACCTCTCCATCATCAAATTCGATTCACTCTTGAAGCTTCTGCAGATTGGGTACCATGGTCATGCTCAGATGAATCCAGGTGTTTCCAAGCATCTAGACATGTTCCATAATCATCATTGAAGCTATCCAGATCATTACAAAGCAGCTGCAACACCTCTAACTCAGAATTCGATTCCCAGTTTGGCCGTTTTTAAAGGTAAGCCTCATGAACTTCAAACTCTATTCTCCATGCATCATGAATGAAATATGAACATACCATCTTGTTTCTGCACCTATGAGGATCATTAACCCTCAATCAATTGCATCATAACTTGCACATACACGATTTCACATTGAATTTCAGTTTTAGGGTTCTTCGTGTTCATCACAAAATTGATCACCTTAGAGCAAAAATAAATGAATTGTGAGGTTACCATCATGTTCCTCGTGAAAAACCGAGTGAGATAGACCCTTTACTTGATCAAAACAACACAGTTTTGGAGATTTTCAAAATTCAGTTGAAGGTGTGTTCTTGGCGCCATTTTTGATTCAGAAATTTCAAATGTTGAGTTTAAAATATAATCAGTTGGATACGTGTGTATTACAAGCTGCGCGCGCAGCTCAGTTGGCAAGAGTTTTGGTTGGTGAGAGAGAGGGCGTGAGTTCAAGTCCTTGTGGAGACAAAACCAAATTTTTTACAACTATTTTTCTTCATTTTCTTAACAACTTCACTCAATTAATTAACCATTCAAATCAATTCATTTTTGCTTCATTTTTTGCACACCTCTTATTTAATATATATATTTTATGAATATCAAGAAAAATCACAAAAATATATTTATTTAATATATTTTTAATTAAGTTTAAAATGACATGTTTTAAGTTTTTTTTTAATACTTAAAAATATTGTTTTTCATTGATTTTCAAACTTAATCACTTGTAAATATTTTGTGATCAAACCCTAATCATTTAGGTGTTAATTAAGTGTAATCTTTGTGTTTATCTTAATTAATTTGATTTCTTTCAAATTCAATCCGTTTTAAAACAAGCAATCACAATTCCTTTCAAAACGATAAACCATTTCTTTTTGATTTCAAAGGAAACTATGGATTAAATCTTTTTAATTGATCAATTGATTTTCAAAACGATGTGGGGCCTCTCGAATATTAGAGAGTCTAAGACCCACTCCTTTTCTTTTTATACAGTCTTTTTTTTCAAAACAAATAAACTTCTTTCAAAAACAATACTTTTCAAATGTTTTCAAAACAACAAACGACGCGTCTTTTAATAAAACAATCAACCATGTTTTATAAAATAAAACATGGGCCTCCACATAGGTATAAGTCCCATTCCAGTACATGAAATTAGGTATTTCATTGTACGCTTTTTGTATATATCTCGTTCAATTTGTTTTTTTAACTCCGAACAACAAATCAAAAAATGAAGGTTTTCTTTAAATCTTCCCAAAAATACCATGGGCCTCCACGTAGGTATAAGTCTCATTCCTGTACATGAAATTAGGTATTTCATTGTACACACACCTTTTTGTACATATCTCGATCAATTTTTTTTTTTTAACTTCGAACAACAAATCAAAAAATGAAGGTTTTCTTTAAATCTTCCCAAAAATACCATGGGCCTCCATGTAGGTATAAGTCCCGAGCCCTTTTGTAAATACTTGTTTACATAGCTTTTGAATAAACTCAAGTGGGTCTCTCCCCGAGTATAAGTCCCGAGCCCCGTGTATACAAATGGATCATGCTTACAGGTATATTTCCTTCATAAAACTCCATTATATACACACACCTTGTCATATATAACTGTTCATACTTGTTCATATTTGTTCATGTACTTGTTCATATTTGTTCGTACTTGTTCATATTTGTGATTGTGTTATATATATGCTTGTTCAAATTAGTACAACACTAGGTTCCCCATAGCCTCCTATTGGGCTTCGTGCAAAGAATCTCCCTAGTTTAGGTTAGGACATAGAGTATGGTTTCCCGGTGAAATCGCTCTAAGAGCTCAAACCAACTATACCATGCCTCCTCTTGGGCTTCGTACAAACGACTTGTCCCTCCCATAGCCTCCTCTTGGGCTTACAATGCAAGGACCCTGGATTGTCCCTCCCATAGCCTCCTCTTGGGCTTACAATGCAAGGACCCTCGGATAGCCTCCTCTTGGGCTTCGTACAAGGACCCACGGGCTTCTTATAAGCATCCCCAATATCCAAAAACAAATACCCTAGGAGATTACACATTTATCATCTCTATGATAGGAGTATCTCTTCTATATCATCACAAACAATCAATCAATCAATCAATGAACTTAACTTTTTCGCCACAAGGCTGGCTAATCAATCAAACTTTTTTTGCCACCATATTGGCTGATTAATCAAAGTTTTTGTCACAAGGCTGACTTCATTGAAACTTTTGCCACAAGGCTGGCTGATTAATCAAAACTTTTTGTCACAAGGCTGACTTCATTGAAAGTTTTTGCCACAAGGCTGGCTAAAAAGCATCTTTATCATTCTAAGCCCCATAAGTGGCATGGCCCAGGGCTTATAATGAAAAGATTTCAAACAAAAAACAAACAGATGTATGTGATGATATAGATTAGATACATCGAACATTTAGATGACATTTGTCTCTTTTCCTTTGCTTCCACTAACATAAGGGGGAACTACGATTGCTCTGACTTTCTCAACATCCCTTTGAGAATACGTAGGCACAAGGTCGTATCCTTGGCGAGCAAAACTTCTCCCTCAAACCACTCAAACCTTAGCACCCGTAGACCCGAGCTACAGATGCTCTGATTCCCTCTAAGGGATATGTATGCAGAGGATCGCGATGATCTTTGCGAGCATAATCAAACAAACACCTTAGGTCCCACCTATTTCACAAGAACCTCTCAATAACATGGAATGAAAAACATAGAAAAGAAACCTATAGAGTACTATAGATACGTTGGGTGCTAATACCTTCCCTTCGTATAACCAACCCTCTTACCCAAAGATCTCTCCCCCCCTTTTTTAGGTTATTGCAGCTTTTTTCCTTTTCCTACTTTGGAAACAATAAAAAGTTTGGTCGAAACAAAAGAAAAATCATTTTTATGAGCACTCGAGCCCAAAGAAGGCATCAGGTGTCTCATCCCAAAAAAAGATAACGATTTTTCCCCGCGACAGAAAAATGGCGACTTCACTGGGGACCATCTTTTTATTGTTTCCAAAGGAAGGGTTAATTCTATTTTCTATATTTTTCATTTTTTGTTACATGTGTGGTTCTGGTTCTGTTACTTGTGTGTTCTGTTACAAGTGATACATTATGGACAAATCTTAACCCGGATTAAGTACACATAAGAATTAGGTGGAGGGTATAGTCATGTACAGGCGTACGTGAGAATCCTTCCGCTCAGTGGAGGTTCCTTGTTGGTAATATATGTTTAGCATGTTTCGTAGCGAAGACATTATTACTTTCATTGAACTGTAGAAGCTGAGTTGGCCGTAGAACCCCAACCCATCCTGGCCTTATTAGGTTGTGGTGCAGAAACTATTCAGGTGAAGACTTGGATTAGTTGTCATGCGGAGAACCACACTCAGACGAGTTTTTCTTGAGAATATTGCTGGCTCACAAGTTTAATTGGCAAGCCGGTAATATCCGAAAGAAAAATGTAGACTCTGACGTATCAGTAGAACATGTTGTGCAGGTGATTAACTAGAACTATCCCATTTTTGATTCTCTGACCTCATGCTCGTGACGCTGGACCTTTGAACCTATGTGTACCATGTTTGTTACCATGTTTGTGTACCGTGTTTGTAGTACCATGTTTGCGTTACCATGTTTGCGTTACCATGTTCGCTTTACCATGTTTGAATATGTGGCATCCATGCATCCATGCATTCATACATTCATTAGAAAAAAACCATCTTTTTTCCATAAAAACATGATTTTTCCAAAATATTTTTAGAGAATTTACTTTGCAAACATTATAGGATTAAGTTATGGAAGGGGTAAAAAGGTATACCAAAAAGTACGGTTTCAAAGCGCCTGATGTGGAAAAACTGATAGAGTTAGTATCTTTTGTACAAGATCCTTCTAATTTTAGGAAAAGTTATGGAAAGCTTTTGCCTATCTTGAACACTCATGTTGATGAAGGACTTCTCAAAACTCTGGTTCAGTTCTATGATCCCGTCTACCGATGTTTCACCTTTCCAGACTACCAGTTGGTACCGACCTTGGAAGAATATGCCAATCTTTTGGGTATTCCTGTGTCTGACAAAATACCCTTCAATGGTTTGGAAGCCATTTCTAAGTCACACGTCATTGCAGCGAGCGTCCACTTGAAAAAGTCTGAAGTAGAGAGTAATTGGACTACCAAAGGAAACCTCCCGGGTTTGACTTCGCACTTCCTAATAAAGAAAGCCTTTGATTTCATCGAAACTGGTAGCATGATAGCTTTTGAAGCTATACTGGCCTTGCTCATCTATGGGTTGGTTCTGTTTCCCAACATCGACAACTTTGTTGATATCAATGCCATAAAGATCTTTTTGAATGGAAATCCTGTTCCGACTTTGCTTGGTGACATGTATTTCTCTGTCCATCATAGGAATCGCCAAGGCGGTGGAATCATTGTATGTTGTGCGCCTCTGTTGTTCAAATGGATTGTTTCACACTTACCTGAGTCTCCTATCTTCACGGAAAACCGAGAAGGCTTACGTTGGCCTCGAAGACTTATGTCTCTTACTAATCATGATATTCATTGGTATACCTTGGCTCGCTGTGGTACAGAAACCGTTGACAGTTGCGGAGAATTCGCCAACGTACCCCTCATTGGTACACAAGGAGGAATTAACTACAAACCGGTCCTAGCCCGACGACAACTCGGGTATGCAAATTCAACTAAACCCATTGGTCCCTCGGTGGAAGGCTACTTCTACCGAGAAGGAGATAATCCTCAAAGGTTGAAAGCAAGAATGGTGAGAGCTTGGTACGATGTCCGATGGAAAGAAAAAGGTGAGGCAAGAAATTGCATTGCCATGGACGCCTACACCTACTGGGTAAAGAAAAGAGCAAAAGAGTTCCAAATGCCTTATGCTTATGAAAAACCCATGTTTCCTGCAGTGTCTCAACGACCCAACATTCCCACTATGGAGGAATACCAAGACACTTTGGCTAAGATGAGGGTAGAAAAAGACGCTTGGGAAGAAAAGTTTGGTAGAACTGATGTGGAAAATAGAAAGTTGAAGAAAAGAGTGAAAGATCATGAAGAAACTCTCTATTATCAAGATGGATGGCTCATGAGCAAAGATGAGAGGATTCGTCAGAAGGATGCTGCAATCAAGAGGTACATCAAAGAAAGCAAGAAGAATCTTGAAGGCTCAACAAGCAACGCTCCAACTCTTGACGATTGGAAGAATGTTGTTGACAAATTGAGGACCGAAAAGGCCGAATTGAAAGCTTACTATGGGAAAGAAATCATGAAGCTCAAGCTGCACAATGCATTTGGTTTTTCGTCTGATGAAGATGCTTAGGATTGTTTAGCTTTTATTTATCATTTGCTTTTGTAAGGAGCTACGCTCCAATGTTGTAACATTTCCCATTTATTCAATAAAAGAATAGTTTGTGTTCAAATGTTTGCAAGGAAATAATCTTTAAAATATTTGGAAAAAATCATAAATTTCTTTTTGCATACATCATTCTGCATATCGAGTCCGTTGTATAGAGTCTCATCTTTTGGATCTTTCTCCATTAGATCGTCAAGCTGTCGCGTCTCAAAGTTTCTCGACCGCGCTCGCAATCAGATCACAGATACAATACTCGTTCAAGCAGAAGAAGAGTAATGGAACACTCTGAACAAGAGAATATTGAGCTTCGTGGTACAGTGACCACCCTTCAGGAAAAGTTGGAAAGTCTCACTACTCTGGTTGACTCCTTAATGGCCGCACAGAATCAGCCGCCGCCACCAAACAGTCAAGCAACAGTGACATCTGAAGTCACTACTCCAGTTTCTACAGTTGCATTCAGCATTCCATCTTTCTCCATGCCAGAAGGTTGGGGCACGCCTTTCAGCTTTGGTACAGGTTTTCGCCATAATTTCTCTGGGGTTCAAACAGCCACAACTGAAGCGCCCGCTGCACAAAGTTCACTGTTCACTCCAAATCAGGGGGTAACTTTTTCCCAAATCACTATGGCACTTTCTCAACCCACTATGACGGTTCCGACCCCTACGGTTCACACTGTTCCTTATGATGGCAATGAGATTTATCATGATCAAGGTGATAGCACAAATCAGCGTAATCTTGTGGGAGATCTCTAAGAGCAATTTAACAAGATGCAGCTGGAAGTTAAAGCTATCCGCGGAAAAGATTTGTTTGGAAAGAATGCCCAGGAACTATGTTTGGTTCCCAGTGTACAAATACCTGCTAAATTCAAGGTCCCTGACTTTGAGAAGTACAAAGGTAGTTCTTGTCCACAAAGCCATCTTGTTATGTATGCTAGGAAGATGTCTACTTATGCAGATAATCATCAGTTGCTTATCCATTACTTTCAAGACAGTATGACTGGTGCCGCACTGAAGTGGTACACAGGCTTGGATAGCACTAATATTCGAACATTCAATGACCTAGGTGAGGCCTTTGTCCAACAATACAAGTATAACTCGGATATGGCTCCAGACAGAGATCAGCTTCGATACATGGCTCAAAGACCATGAAGCTTTCAAAGAGTATGCCCAACGATGGAGAGAAACTGCTGCTCAGATTAATCCACCGTTAAAAGAGAAAGAGATGACAAAGATCTTCTTGAATACTCTCAGTCCGTTTTATTATGAACGCATGATTGCTAGTGCTCCAAGTGATTTCACCGAAATGGTAAACATGGGGATGCGTCTAGAAGAAGGGGTCCGAACCGGACGTCTAACTAAAGAAGGTGGATCTTCAAGCGGAACCAAAAAGTTCGGAAGTGGTTTCCCAAAGAAAAAGGAACAAAGTGTTGACATGGTATCCCAAGGGAGGCCAAGAGGAAATGTCAATCGTCAACGACAGGTAGCTGTTGTTGCACCAGCCGTTAATACAGCACCGAATCCGGGATTTACCCCGCAGTTTCAACAACAACAGGCTCAACAGTTTAACAATAATCAGAATCGTGTACAAAGAGCTCCACAGTTTGATCCGATTCCAATGACCTACACAGAATTGTACCCTGCTTTGATTGAAAGAGGTCTTGTTCAAACTAAAGCACCACCACCAGTACCTGAGAAACTCCCATGGTGGTACAAAGCTGAGGTCTCATGCCCTTATCATCAAGGAGCACCTGGCCATGATCTTGAGCATTGCATAGCCTTGAAACATGAAGTTCAGAGGTTGGTTAGATCTAATCTCCTCTCTTTCAGAAATTTGAACCCAAATGTGCAAGCAAATCCGCTGCCCAATCATGGAGGGCATGTCGTAAACATGGTGTATGGATGTCCTGGTCCATACCGAGTCTATAATATCAATTTCTCAAGAGCAGATTTGGTACAAATGCACGCTACTCTCTGTCAAGGGCAGAATTTTCGCCAGCATCACTACGGTTCCTGTAGCATATGTTGTGTAGATCCTCACGGATGTTCGATTGTGAGAAGAGATCTCCAAGTTTTGCTAGATAATGGTACTATTCAGATCTACAGAAATAGGAATGAAAATGAAGTTAACATGATAGGATGTTATCCGCATGAGCTTTTAGTCTCGGATATCAACTCGAAAATGCCTAAAGTTAACGTCATCGTTCCTCATTTCAACATGCCTGAGCGCATAGAAGTTACTTACAACAAGCCAAAGGTTCCTGTTGCTCCTTTGATCATTTGTCTACCTGGACCTGTTCCTTATGACTCTGACAAGGCAGTTCCATACAACTACAATGCTACAATGATAAAGAATGGACAAGAAGTTCCTTTACCTACTCTTTCATCTGTCGTGAACATCGCTGATGTGAGTCGAGTAACAAGAAGTGGACGTGTGTATACTCCACTACCTTCAATACAGCCTGTTGCTCCTGCTACCGGACAAAATCCTATCAATACACCAGTGGGAAATCCCGAGGAAACTCCTGTCAGTAATACAAACACTGATGTTGGTCAATCCAGTGGAACCAGTGTCAATCCTGACTTTGACGAAATTTTGAAGCTTATCAAAAGAAGTGAATACAAGATTGTGGATCAGCTTATGCAGACTCCTTCAAAGATCTCAATACTTTCATTGTTGTTGAATTCAGAAGCCCACAGGGAAGCCCTGATGAGAGTTTTGGATCAAGCTTTTGTAGATCATGATGTGACTGTTGACCATTTTGATGGGATAATAGCCAACATAACAGCTTGTAACAATTTAAGCTTCTGTGATGAAGAACTCCCCGAGGAGGGTAAAAATCACAATCTTGCTTTGCACATTTCTATGAACTGTCAGTCAGACTCTTTGTACAATGTGTTGGTAGACACCGGATCTTCCTTGAATGTGATGCCAAAGACGACTCTTGCTCGCTTGTCTTACCAAGGAATGCCTATGAAGTTTAGTGGTGTAGTTGTCAAAGCATTTGATGGATCGCGAAAATCTGTTATCGGCGAAGTCAACCTTCCCATGACAATTGGCCCACATACATTTCAAATCACTTTCCAAGTCATGGACATTCAAGCTGCTTATAGCTGTTTGTTAGGACGACCATGGATCCATGAAGCAGGGGCAGTGACTTCTACGCTCCATCAAAAGTTGAAATTTGTAACAAATGGAAAATTGGTAACAATAAGTGGGGAACAAGCCTTAATGGTGAGTCATTTATCCAATTTCTCTTTCATTGGTGCTGATGATGTGGAAGGAACTCAGTTCCAAGGTCTCTCTTTAGAAGACGAATCTTCCAAGAAGAAAGCATCAATCTCTTCTTACAAAGAGGTAGTAAAAGTAGTGAAAAATGGAACTACCACTGGCTGGGGGCAAGTTGTGATCCCTACCAAGAATGAAACTAGAGCAGGACTCGGAAGTTCACCAACATTCTCAAACTGCACCAAGAAGGATGAAACCCTTCGTCCGATCAAAGAAACATTCATTAGTGGAGGGTTCCTCAATCCAATTCCTCAAGAGGTTAATGTCCTTATCAAAGAATGCATCGAAGAAGGTCTCTCCGATACTGAAGAAGAATGGAAATGTTATCTCAATGACTCAGGATACATATCTCAGGAAGAACCATATCCTCCTTCGGAGAAAACAAGTGCTAAAGAAACTGAGCCTGTTCCTGCAGAAATCTGGGACACCTTGGGACAACCAAGTGGAAAATTTGATTATATGGTGAAATACACTGCACCTGAAAGTTCAAAGATTGCGATTGAAGACATCCAACCAACTGGATGGGGAGATTCCTTTGAATATAGTAGTCAACCAGAAGAGGCTTATCAGCCCTGTCAATTTTCTCAGCAGCCTGAAATTACTGACTTCAATGCATCTGCCAAGATTTATAATCCTGAAGATGGTTATTATCACATAAATGCCATTTTTGAAGATGAAGGGGAAGATGGTCCCGCAGTTGACTCGGAAAGTGTCGCTGACAATGAGTCTCTTCATCCTGAAAACTGGGAAATACATCCTGAAAATTCTGAAGATTGTGACTCATCTTATGCTCTTCAAGAAGTAGAAGAAGACCGTTTCAACTCTACAAAGAACAAGAGTGACAAACCAGGACCTTCAAATCCTGCTCGACTAGCGGTCAATGTCAATACTGAAGATAATTCTGAGGAGAATTTTCCTGAATACATAATACACAGAGGAGTTCGTTGCTACTGGAAAGCTGTCGACGTTCCGAATGTTGTTCGCCGCTCAAAGTAATCACCTCGCTGTTATTTTCACCTCCTGCCTTGCCCAAAGCAGAGAGATGTTTTATAGGGCTTCGCTTTTAAATATTCCGCCCAAATAACTTTGTGTATAGGGCTTTGTTTTAAAAGTTTCCCTCTTTGTCCTGCCCAAGACAAATGAGTTTGTGTTTAGGGCTTTGTTTCAAAAATGAATCATAAATAAAGTGTCATTTTGAATTCCCTACATTATATGTTTTATTTTTTGCTTTTTTCTGGAAATGGTAATCCTAAAAAACCAAAAAAAAAAACTTTTTCAATAATCTGCATACACTCTTGCATTCATAAATTTTCTGAAATATAAATCATATGTGCAGATTAACTATTAATAAACCCATTGAATGCAATAACCCTATGCCCTCTCCCAACTTTGAGTTTCCTGTGTTCGAAGCCGAAGAAGAGGAGGAAGAGGAGATCCCGGACGAGATCTCTCGATTACTTAAGCACGAGGAAAGAGCCATTCTGCCTCACAAAGAGCCTTTAGAAAAGATCAACTTGGGTTCTGAAGAAGACAAAAAAGAAGTGACCATTGGATCGCTGCTTGATGCTGATATCAAGAGTAAGTTGACAGACCTTCTCAAGGAATATGTTGACGTGTTTGCCTGGTCCTACCAAGACATGCCTGGGTTGGATACCAATATTGTTCAGCATTACTTGCCATTAAAGCCAGAATGTCCGCCGGTTAAGCAGAAATTGCGAAGGACTCACCCTGATATGGCTAACAAGATCAAAGTGGAAGTTCAAAAACAGCTCGACGCAGGTTTTCTTGTCACCTCAGAGTATCCTCAATGGTTGGCCAACATAGTGCCAGTTCCGAAGAAAGATGGAAAAGTCAGAATGTGTGTTGACTACCGTGACTTAAACAAGGCCAGTCCAAAAGATGACTTTCCATTACCGCATATCGACATGCTGGTTGATAACACCGCTAAATTCAACGTCTTTTCCTTCATGGACGGGTTCTCCGGTTATAATCAGATTAAGATGGCTCCTGAAGATATGGAGAAGACATCTTTCATCACCCCATGGGGTACCTTTTGCTACAAAGTGATGCCGTTTGGATTGAAGAATGCAGGCGCAACTTACCAAAGGGCAATGACTACTCTCTTTCATGACATGATGCATAAAGAAATTGAAGTTTATGTGGACGACATGATAGCCAAGTCCAGCACGGAAGAAGAACATATTGAATACCTTTTGAAGTTGTTTCAACGACTAAGGAAATACCAGCTTCGCTTGAATCCTAACAAATGTACTTTTGGGGTTAGATCTGGAAAGCTCTTGGGTTTCATTGTCAGCCAAAGAGGTATTGAAGTAGATCCCGACAAAGTCAGAGCTATTCAAGAGATGCCTGCACCAAAAACTGAAAAGCAAGTAAGAGGATTTCTCGGACGATTGAACTATATCTCCAGATTTATCTCTCAAATGACTGCTACTTGTGGGCCAATTTTCAAGCTTCTCCGCAAAGATCAAGGGGTTGTATGGACTGAAGATTGCCAGAAAGCGTTCGATAGTATCAAGGAATACCTGTTAGAACCACCAATATTGATTCCTCCGGTTGAAGGAAGACCACTAATCATGTACCTTACCGTGTTGGAAGAATCCATGGGCTGTATGCTTGGACAGCAAGATGAAACTGGTAAGAAGGAGCATGCCATCTATTACTTGAGTAAGAAATTCACAGACTGTGAGTCTCGTTACTCCATGCTCGAAAAAACATGTTGCGCTTTGGCATGGGCTTCAAAACGTCTCCGCCAATACATGATCAACAATACTACTTGGTTAATCTCCAAAATGGATCCGATCAAGTATGTCTTTGAAAAGCCTGCATTAACAGGAAGGATTGCCCGATGGCAAATGCTGTTATCTGAGTATGACATTGAGTACCGTGCCCAAAAAGCGGTCAAAGGAAGCATTCTCGCCGATCACTTGGCGCACCAACCAATTAATGAATATCAATCTCTCAAGTTTGACTTTCCTGACGAAGATGTCATGTACTTAAAGATGAAAGATTGTGACGAACCGTTACCTGAAGAAGGTCCTGATCCTGGATCAAGATGGGGCCTAATTTTTGATGGAGCAGTAAACGCTTTTGGCAATGGAATTGGGGCAATCATCATCACTCCCAAGGGTACTCATATCCCATTCTCCGCCAGATTGCTATTTGATTGCACCAACAACATCGCAGAATATGAAGCTTGTATCATGGGTATCGAAGAAGCCATTGACTTAAGGATCAAGATCCTCGACATATATGGAGATTCAGCCCTCGTGATCAACCAAATCAAAGACAAGTGGGAAACTTACCACCCTGGCTTGATTCCTTACAGAGATTATGCAAGACGTCTGTTGACTTTCTTCAACAAAGTTGAATTGCATCATATACCTCGAGATCAGAATCGAATGGCAGACGCCTTG
Organism: Vicia villosa; assembly: GCF_029867415.1. Taxonomy (NCBI): domain Eukaryota; kingdom Viridiplantae; phylum Streptophyta; class Magnoliopsida; order Fabales; family Fabaceae; genus Vicia; species Vicia villosa. The sequence goes on from NC_081182.1 coordinate 171,013,063, forward strand.
GCTACTCTATCTTCCATGTTCAAAGTCAATCACTGGAACGATACGCCTACAGTCAGAATTACGCGCCTTGAAAGGCCCGCCTATGTGTTTGCAACTGAAGTAGTCATCAATGATAAACCGTGGTTCCACGACATCAAACGCTTCCTTCAAACTCAAGAGTACCCACTTGGAGCATCAAACAAAGATAAGAAAACTCTAAGGAGACTTTCTGGCAGTTTCTTCCTGAACGGAGATGTGCTATACAAAAGAAATTTCGACATGGTTTTGCTCAGATGCGTGGACAGACACGAAGCAGATATGTTAATGCATGAAGTGCATGAAGGGTCCTTTGGAACTCATTCAAACGGGCATGCAATGTCCAAGAAGATCTTAAGAGCAGGATACTATTGGTTGACAATGGAATCTGACTGTTACAAACACGTGAAGAGATGTCACAAGTGCCAGATCTACGCAGATAAGATCCATGTGCCACCGACTCTACTCAACGTTCTCTCATCTCCATGGCCTTTCTCCATGTGGGGTATCGACATGATTGGGATGATCGAACCGAAAGCTTCAAACGGTCATCGTTTCATCTTGGTAGCAATTGATTACTTCACCAAATGGGTCGAAGCAGCATCTTACGCCAATGTTACAAAACAAGTGGTTGTGAGGTTTATCAAGAATAACATCATTTGCCGATATGGTGTTCCCAGCAAGACCATTACTGACAATGGTTCGAACTTGAATAACAAAATGATGAAAGAACTGTGTGAGGAACTCAAGATTGAGCATCATAACTCTTCTCCTTACAGACCAAAAATGAACGGCGCCGTTGAAGCTGCCAACAAGAACATTAAGAAGATCGTCTAGAAAATGGTCGTCACTTACAAAGACTGGCACGAAATGCTGCCATTTGCTTTACATGGATACCGTACTTCAGTGCGTACTTCAACAAGGGCAACTCCCTTTTCTCTAGTATACGGCATGGAAGCTGTACTCCCCGTAGAAGTTGAAATCCCATCAATGAGAGTCCTCATGGAGACTAAGTTATCAGAGGCTGAATGGTGCCAAAGCAGATATGATCAGTTGAACTTAATCGAAGAGAAACGTATGACTGCTCTATGCCATGGACAATTATACCAAGCAAGGATGAAACAAGCCTTCAACAAAAAGGTTTGACCTCGTGAATTTCGAGAAGGTGACCTCGTGCTTAAAAAGATCTTGTCTTTTCAACCAGATTCTAGGGGCAAATGGTCTCCTAATTACGAAGGCCCGTATGTTGTCAAAAGAACATTTTCTGGCGGCGCCATGACTCTTGCAACCATGGATGGTGATGAACTCCCACATCCTGTGAATGCTGATGCAGTCAAGAAATACTTTGTCTAAAAAATACAAAAGAACAGCTCGGTAAGTCGAAAACCCGCAAAGGGCGACTTAGGAAAAAATGAGCGTCTCGGTGGACTGAAAACCTGAAAGGGCGGTCCAGGCAAAAATTAGAGACAATAAACAGAAAAAAATCATCCTGGTAGATTGAAAACCTGAAAGGGAAATCTAGGCAAAAATTAGGGATTTATGACAAAGTAACTGCATCAGTCCGTACTTCGTCACCTGAGGAGTCTTTTTCATCAAAGGATCTTCAATCAAATCATCGCCAATCTGAAGCGACAAGCACAGTTGGAACTCAAAGTTGTTAGGGGAAATAGTGGTTATTGCTTTCAATGTAGCCTTTTCCGCATAATTACCATTTCCAACTTTTGTAAATACTCTATGGAATCACGCCTTTAGCTGGTTACCATCCTATTAAATAAATTTGAGCCTTGTGCCCATTTGTTTGCAATTCTTGATTTCTTCTAGCTTGCAAAATGACGCTTTAATTGTGTTATTCATTTTTGAGAAAAAAAAAGAGAAAAAAAAGTTTTAAATGAATTTACTTTTCTTTTTCAAAATAAAAGCGAAACTTTCCTTTGAGTTGTGAACAACAGAAGGAACATCAACAGCTATCTCCAGAGGATGAATCAAAGATTATGATAGGAAAAGCTCTTCTATCCCCAGTGAAGAAGCTCTTCTATCCCCAGTGAAGAAGGTCTTTTATCCCCAGTGACGAAGATTTTCCATCTCCAGTGAAGAGGTTCTTCCATCTCAATAAGAAAAGATGCTTATCATCCCCAGAGAAGATTAAAGCACGCAACACCATTCATCACCTGTGTTATCTACACCGTGTTGAAGAACATTTGCCAAGTATCTGGTTGTATTGCGACGTCGGTCCTTCTCCAGTACATACTTCTTTGTCTGTCAGTATCGTCAGCATGCATACTACATTCATGACATTCATCATTCACACATATTTGCATCATTTATGCATTCTTGCATTTTTCAATGTATGCTTTAAAATCACTTGTTTAGGATATATCTATCTTCAAAAAAAAAAAAGAAAGAAAAAAAAAGAAACAGATATGGGCGTGTCATCTCTCTAGTAGGTTGTCACCCATAAGCAGAAATAACTTCTTCTTTCTCCAGTTCCCCACTGAGATCATTCCTCGTGGAAGAAGGTTGCTTTAGTTTCTCCTCTCAAAACAAAGGAGAAAATCCCCAGTTGAGTTCATTCCTTATGGGTACAAAGTCTTGTTTGACTGTCTCTTTCCAATTCATTCATGGATAGAACATTGTCTTCACCAAAGATTCAAATTCCGATTCCCCAAACAGAGTCGTAAAAAACGAACCATAAACAATAGCCTCATCATCTGAGCAGTTTATGTTTCTTTCAAAAGATTTGTCCTCTCTAGGAAATCAATCATGAAGACCATTTGACAATCAGGGCCTTATTACTGTTCACAAGGCTGAATAACCAGTAATTTCCCTAACAAAGTCTCCAGAATCATTTTATCACTCGGCTGATAATTGATCATGTCTTCAAAACCACTATCACGAGGCTGGTAGTCGGTAATCTTTTTGTTCTGGTTATATTATTAAACATGTCTATCACCATGCTGATAGTCGGTAATATTAACCGAACCTTTGAAACTCTTTTTACCATGTCAAGTCTATCACCTTGCTGATAGTCGGTAACACGGTTTCATACCTTTCACCTTCGCATTATTAAACAAGTCTATCCCTGTGCTGATAGTCGATAATGTCGATAGGTAAGCTTTTCTTACAAAGCTATCATTCCCCGGTGAAGCATACACTTGCTTTCCCAAAAAGAAAAAATGGATTCTCTTCCTAAAACGGATTGAGACATCCTTCCCGATCTCTTGTCCCCAGTGGAGTCATTTTTGATATCCCTCGGTAAAGATATCCTTGCATCATTCACAATTTTGGTATCTTAGGTCCAAAATTCGCGTCTTCTGATATTTAAGTCTCTTCCACCCTATCAAAACGAAGATTTTCAATCTTCATATCTCAGGTTGAAGAAACTTAAATAGGGGCATCTGTCATACCCCAATTTTTGACCTAAGATACCACCTCATATCATTTGCATATGCATCATTTGCATCTCTAACAAATTGCATAGCTTGTGTTTGCTACTTGTGACTCAGCAGGATTAATCAAGAAATCACTCATCAGTACAAGTAACAATCAATTAGGGTTTTGTTCTCCCTTCATCTCAAATGAATCATCTTCATCAACAATCAACATTTGGTCCTCAGAGATTCATTTCAACAAGCTCAAAGGCTCTGAACCAACCAGATCAGGGTTTTGACTGAAGATAGTATACTCCTGACTTTTGCTCAGGATTTGACCTAATGACTTAGGACATGACCTCAAGACCCCAAGTACATCATTTTAGCCTAATCTATTGGCTCAAGACATCTCCTACACAAGGATTGATCAACAATGAAATTTCAAATCATCAAATTAGGGTTTTGAACTATGAGGGACTGAAATCAGGGATCATATTTGGGAAACCCTAAAAATCCCCAGGAAGTCAATCAAAGGTTTCAATCATCTTCAAATAATCCCTATGACAACATCCAATGGAAATTACATCCCAATTCAAGATCCACAGTCATCAATTTCATCAGGTCGACAATTAGGGTTTTTGACCTAATTCACTGAACAACTGACTTTTTAATCAGGACATGGTGCCACAACTCAATCTATGATTCAATATCCTCCAATACCTCAATATGATCCATTCATACCACTCATTTGATGAGGATAGCTTGATTCATTTGAAATCTCCAGAAACGCGATTCGTCTGAAAAAGTCAACTGTACAAGATCACCATTGACTTTTGGGGAATTTTGGTCAACCATGACTTTTGAAGTTTCAAATCATCAATATATGATATATGAGTCATTTGATCAAGGAAAATCAAGAAAATCAATCAAGAATCAAAAAGTCAAAAGTTTGACTTTCATACTTAGAAAATTTTCTAAGTGTTTTTCAATGGTTTTTTCCAAACTTTGGAAGGGAATTTCTCAAAATTTCACCTACAAACTGAAAAAAACTTCCAACATGAAAGTTGTAGATTTTGATCCAATGAACAACTTTGTCACAGATAATTTTTTTCCATAAGATCAACCATTTAAGAGATATGGAGCTTCAAAGTTGGTATCTTTTGAAAATTTCACTTAAGATCTCATTTTCTTCAAAGTTCATGGATCTTTTTCACCCACTTCCTTAAGGGTCTTGAAGAAACTTTCAACTAGGGTTTTGAAGTGTGTAATATGAGCTTTCCAAAATGTCCAAGGGCATGAAAAAATATGGAGCATAGCTATGGTGTTGAATTATGCATTTAGTGATCATTTTCACTTGAAATTTCAAGCCATTTTCACTAAGTTATGAACCATTTTGCCAAATAATGCAAGTAATGATGCATCAAGACAATAATTGAAGATATTTTCTGATTTGAAGATCAGAATGGAAGAGGATAAGAAGCTTGAAGAATGACCATGGTTAAGTTACTTTAACCATTTTGCATTAAATGTAAAAGATTCCTTTTTATCTCTTAAGCCAAATCATCACTTCTTGATCAACTTGCAAAGGTCTGATTTCAGAACCCTTGGCCTATAAATAGAGGTCCAAACTTCATTCAAATTCACACTAAAACCTCACAAAAGATAGGTTTTCTCTTTCTTTCTTGAATTACAAGTTTCTTAAGTTTCTAAGAGGTAGAAAACTCAACCTCCAAACCCTTGAAGTTATGGCCAAATTGATGATTCTAACATCTCATAAACATCATTTGGGATGTGTTTGAATCATTCACACACCCCAAAAACACCTAAAACTCAGAATCACTCTTCAACCTCCATGTTTGCATATAATGAACCTTATCATGCCAATTTCCATTCCAGATCATTTCTGTCCAAACTATCACTTCTAACACCTTCCATATACTTCATATGAGTGATCCAAACACTTACATATGACCTGTAACCTCTCCATCATCAAATTCGATTCACTCTTGAAGCTTCTGCAGATCGGGTACCATGGTCATGCTCAGATGAATCCAGGTGGTTCCAAGCATCCAGACATGTTCCATAATCATCATTGAAGCTATCCAGATCATTACAAAGCAGCTGCAACACCTCTAACTCATAATTCGATTCCCAGTTTGGCCGTTTTTAAAGGTAAGCCTCATGAACTTCAAACTCTATTCTCCATGCATCATGAATGAAATATGAACATACCATCTTGTTTCTGCACCTATGAGGATCATTAACCCTCAATCAATTGCATCATAACTTGCACATACACGATTTCACATTGAATTTCAGTTTTAGGGTTCTTCGTGTTCATCACAAAATTGATCACCTTAGAGCAAAAATAAATGAATTGTGAGGTTACCATCATGTTCCTCGTGAAAAACCGAGTGAGATAGACCCTTTACTTGATCAAAACAACACAGTTTTGGAGATTTTCAAAATTCAGTTGAAGGTGTGTTCTTGGCGCCATTTTTGATTCAGAAATTTCAAATGTTGAGTTTAAAATATAATCAGTTGGATACGTGTGTATTACAAGCTGCGCGCGCAGCTCAGTTGGCAAGAGTTTTGGTTGGTGAGAGAGAGGGCGTGAGTTCAAGTCCTTGTGGAGACAAAACCAAATTTTTTACAACTATTTTTCTTCATTTTCTTAACAACTTCACTCAATTAATTAACCATTCAAATCAATTCATTTTTGCTTCATTTTTTGCACACCTCTTATTTAATATATATATTTTATGAATATCAAGAAAAATCACAAAAATATATTTATTTAATACATTTTTAATTAAGTTTAAAATGACATGTTTTAAGTTTTTTTTTAATACTTAAAAATATTGTTTTTCATTGATTTTCAAACTTAATCACTTGTAAATATTTTGTGATCAAACCCTAATCATTTAGGTGTTAATTAAGTGTAATCTTTGTGTTTATCTTAATTAATTTGATTTCTTTCAAATTCAAACCGTTTTAAAACAAGCAATCACAATTCTTTTCAAAACGATAAACCATTTCTTTTTGATTTCAAAGGAAACTATTGATTAAATCTTTTTAATTGATCAATTGATTTTCAAAACGATGTGGGGCCTCTCGAATATTAGAGAGTCTAAGACCCACTCCTTTTCTTTTTATACAGTCTTTTTTTTCAAAACAAATAAACTTCTTTCAAAAACAATACTTTTCAACTGTTTTCAAAACAACAAATGACGCGTCTTTTAATAAAACAATCAACCATGTTTTATAAAATAAAACATGGGCCTCCACATAGGTATAAGTCTCATTCCAGTACATGAAATTAGGTATTTCATTGTACGCTTTTTGTATATATCTCGTTCAATTTGTCTTTTTTACTCCGAACAACAAATCAAAAAATGAAGGTTTTCATTAAATCTTCCCAAAAATACCATGGGCCTCCACGTAGGTATAAGTCTCATTCCTGTACATGAAATTAGGTATTTCATTGTACACACACCTTTTTGTGCATATCTCGATCAATTTGTTTTTTTAACTTCGAACAACAAATCAAAAAATGAAGGTTTTCTTTAAATCTTCCCAAAAATACCATGGGCCTCCATGTAGGTATAAGTCCCGAGCCCTTTTGTAAATACTTGTTTACATAGCTTTTGAATAAACTCAAGTGGGTCTCTCCCCGAGTATAAGTTCCGAGCCCCGTGTATACAAATGGATCATGCTTACAGGTATATTTCCTTCATAAAACTCCATTATATACACACACCTTGTCATATATAACTGTTCATACTTGTTCATATTTGTTCATGTACTTGTTCATATTTGTTCGTACTTGTTCATATTTGTGATTGTGTTATATATATGCTTGTTCAACTTAGTACAACACTAGGTTCCCCATAGCCTCCTATTGGGCTTCGTGCAAAGAATCTCCCTAGTTTAGGTTAGGACATAGAGTATGGTTTCCCGGTGAAATCGCTCTAAGAGCTCAAACCAACTATACCATGCCTCCTCTTGGGCTTCGTACAAACGACTTGTCCCTCCCATAGCCTCCTCTTGGGCTTACAATGCAAGGACCCTGGATTGTCCCTCCCATAGCCTCCTCTTGGGCTTACAATGCAAGGACCCTCGGATAGCCTCCTCTTGGGCTTCGTACAAGGACCCACGGGCTTCTTATAAGCATCCCCAATATCCAAAAACAAATACCCTAGGAGATTAGACATTTATCATCTCTATGATAGGAGTATCTCTTCTATATCATCACAAACAATCAATCAATCAATCAATGAACTTAACTTTTTCGCCACAAGGCTGGCTAATCAATCAAACTTTTTTTGCCACCATACTGGCTGATTAATCAAAGTTTTTGTCACAAGGCTGACTTCATTGAAACTTTTGCCACAAGGCTGGCTGATTAATCAAAACTTTTTGTCACAAGGCTGACTTCATTGAAAGTTTTTGCCACAAGGCTGGCTAAAAAGCATCTTTATCATTCTAAGCACCATAAGTGGCATGGCCCAGGGCTTATAATGAAAAGATTTCAAACAAAAAACAAACAGATGTATGTGATGATATAGATTAGATACATCGAACATTTAGATGACATTTCTCTCTTTTCCTTTGCTTCCACTAGCATAAGTGGGAACTAAGATTGCTCTGACTTTCTCAACATCCCTTTGAGAATACGTAGGCACAAGGTCGTATCCTTGGCGAGCAAAACTTCTCCCTCAAACCACTCAAACCTTAGCACCCGTAGAACCGAGCTACATATGCTCTGATTCCCTCTAAGGGATATGTATGCAGAGGATCGCGATGATCTTTGCGAGCATAATCAAACAAACACCTTAGGTCCCACCTATTTCACAAGAACCTCTCAATAACATGGAATGAAAAACATAGAAAAGAAACCTATAGAGTACTATAGATACGTTGGGTGCTAATACCTTCCCTTCGTATAACCAACCCTCTTACCCAAAGATCTCTCCCCCACTTTTTTAGGTTATTGCAGCTTTTTTCCTTTTCCTACTTTGGAAACAATAAAAAGTTTGGTCGAAACAAAAGAAAAATCATTTTTATGAGCACTCGAGCCCAAAGAAGGCATCAGGTGTCTCATCCCAAAAAAAGATAACGATTTTTCCCCGCGACAGTATCAACCATAACATGCTTATCACCCACATAAATCAACCAAATGTCATAATCATCAACCACCACAATAATCAATAGCCATACACAGTTATGCTATTTCTCAACCACAATAAAATACATATTTTACATCAACAATATATGTATAACAAACACCAATTACAACCACAACATCTTAATAGGTAAATCATTCATTATACAGTGCAACAACAATAACACCCCTCACAATCGTGTACCAAGTACAACAAAGCAACTCATCAACGACAGAGTATTTACCTCCTCATTCCTCAAAACACATGATAACCCTATTTACCATGAACAACACCCATTTGCACAATTAACAGAAGCAACCACATTATCACAACATACATCATTGCACATATTCAATTATGCACACGACAACCATTGCACCTCATCAGCTATGCAAAACCAGAATAAACCACCTTTGGAGAAAACGGAACTTTTCAAAATAAAATCAAGTTATTGTTGTTTTATTTATTTCATATGGTAGAGCATTCAATTTAAGGAACAACGTCCAAAACGGCGTCTAAAACGGACTTACGGTTTGAAAGTTACACATCTTTAACTTTTTACAAGAAAACAGTTATCGCTACAGCACGCGGCGCAACCAAAGTTCACGGCGCGACCTGAAGCACACAAACACGTTCGCGGCGCCAACCTATGCACGCGGCGCGATGCGAGAAAACAAGTACGCCTTCGCGGTGCGCACCTACCTTCGCGGCGCGAACTGGCAAAAGTCAGAGCTTTCATCGCATTTGACAACATTACGGGATTTACCCCAAAATCCCCAAAACCAAACCAAGTTATGTTATGAACCTCAAATACCACCATATCAGCCACATACATGTTATAACACAAATATAACACACAAAGAGGATCATTTAATCATCATAACAATCATGTAATCATACAATTCATCAAATCATACAATTCCCCTCAAAATCATCCCAAAACCCCAATCCATCATATAACCAATTGACACAAACAATGCATCTAAATCAGTCCTATTATCTATGATACGATAAAAGATATTAATCGGAAGAGTCCCCCCTTACCTTAGCCAAGGATCTTGATTAGCCCTCTTCCTCTTCTGTTCCTCTTTCACGTATCAGCACTTCTATTCTTCTGCTCCTCTTCCACATCTATTTTCCTTTTTTCCTCAATTCCTTATTTTTATGAAAAATAGATTTTAATTTAGTAAAAGGCCTACTAGCATAGAACCCCCTCTTTACTAACACCACATCAAGCCCAATAACCTTTTTTCCATAATTCTTCAATTAAATCCAATCAAATGCCAAATAATTTCAAATAAATAATTTAATTCCAATTTAAATCAAATAATGAAAATATGGGGTGTTACAGCCTCTGAAAAAAGTAAATCGTAGAATTCTGGAACTTCCGCTGCTGTCCAATTCCACGATGCTCTCACTCCAGAACGGCTTGACGGCACTAACTACGTCGAATGGTCGTTGAATGCACAAAACAAAATCAGAGGCAGAAAACGATGGGGTTACGTTACCGGAACGAAGACTGCACCAGCAAAAGATAAATCCGATGAATATGAAGCATGGGAAGATGAAAATTGCTTGGTCAAGTCTTGGCTTCTGGACACCATGACCAAAGAAATCAGATCCCTTTTCATTCGCTTAGCTACGGCGAAGGAAATTTGGGAAACTGTGAAAGAAACGTACTCAGTCGACCAAGATGCATCAAGAGCTTATCAATTGCATCGTGAGGTAATCTCTACTTAACAAAATGTTGGATCTGTTATTACATACTTTGGAAAATTGCAGAGGCTATGGCAAGAGTATGATAGTATTAATAATTGTACTATGGAATGCACTAAAGATGTTGAGAAGTACAACAAGATGGTTAATTCTCAACGAGTTTATGTTTTTTTGGATGGTTTGGATTCACATTTGAATGGAGTTCGTGGTCGTATTCTCGCTACTACTCCGCTTCCTAATGTTCAATCAGTTTATGCAACTGTGTGTGCAGAGGCAAACCGCAAAGAAACTATGTTAAGTGGTGAGTCTTCGAATGGGTCTGTTTTTGTTGTCAAAAAGTATCCGAAGAAAGAAATCCGCAAGTGTAATCACTGTAATGGAGATAATCATGTCATGGAGACATGTTTCAAACTCCATGGCTACCCGGAGTGGCATCCAAAGGGAAAAACTACGAATAATAAGACAGAAAACAGCAAGGCTCATCTTTCTACTGCTGTCGGCTTTGTAACCAAGTCAGGTATATCTAACTCTGCTCATAATATTTCTGTTATTACTAGAAATAGCGATTGGATAATCGATACCGGTGCTACTGATCATATGACTTGTGATCAACACATGTTTACTAATTTCTCTCCTAATTCTCATAAAACTGTTATTATTACTTCCAATGGAGTAAAATCTCCCATTGAAGGTGTTGGTAATGTGACCCTATCACCCTCTCTATCAATATCTAATGTCTTATTTGTTCCTACCTTGAATTGCAACCTTATCTCTGTCAGTGAATTAACAAAATCACATTCATGTGTAGCTGTGTTTTATCCAAACCACTGTGTTTTTCAGGATATACATACCAAGGAGAAGATTGGCAGAGGTAGATATAGTGAAGGGCTGTATTATCTTGAAAAAATTTCACAAATCCATAAAGGAGCATTGGTTCATCTTGCAAGTGATCACATACAAGATAAAAATAAAAAAGAAATTTGGCTATGGCATAAACGATTGGGACATCCCTCTTTTAGTTATCTAAAAAAATTATTTCCATCGTTATTTCATAAATGCAATATTTCAGATTTTCTTTGTGAAACTTGTGTAATGGCAAAAAGCCATCGTGCTATTTTTCCCTTAAGCGATAAGAAAACAGATTTTCCTTTTTATTTAGTACACACTGATGTTTGGGGTCCTGCTCCACAAGTTACAGATAACGGGAAAAAATGGTTTATTAGTTTTGTTGATGATTGTACACGGGTAACTTGGGTATATTTGCTTCAACATAAAAGTGATGTGTATGATGTGTTTCGCACCTTTCATCAAATGATAGTAGCACAATTTAACACATGTATTAAGGTAATTAGATTAGACAATGGAGGGGAATATGTTAAGAAAGAATTAAAAGATTTTTTGAACTCTAAAGGCATTTTACATCAAACAACATGTCCTTATTCCCCCCGACAAAATGGAGTGGCCGAGAGGAAAAATAGACACATATTAGAGGTGACAAGAGCACTCTTAATTGATGGTAATGTTCCATCTCATTTGTGGGGCGAGGCTGTGAATTCTGCAGTTTACTTAATTAATCGAACCCCCTCTAGTGTGCATAACTTTAGAAGACCTCTAGATGTTTTATCTGATCATTGTGTTCTCCCTTTCATCGTTCATTTACTACCTCATGTTTTTGGATGTGTTATATATGTTCACTTACACCCACATCAACGTACGAAACTTGAAAAGCGAGCTCTTAAATGTGTCTTTGTTGGGTATGGATCAACACAAAAAGGTTATCGTGCTTATCATCCATCATCTAAAAATTTTTATACTTATATATATGTAACTTTTCATGAAGATAACTTTTTTTATGCTGGTTCTACACTTCAAGGGGGGAATGAAAGTGAAGTGCAGCACCATGACGTTAGCATGTTTGACTTATTTTGTGAAGATAAATTATCTTGTGAGGATCATCCTGCAAGTAATGAATCAGTCTCAAATATGGACACATCACCTTTAGATAATACAGTTTCTGATCATAATCAACTAGCTCAATCTTCTCTACAATATCAAGTTGATTCTCCTGAGGTATTCCCTGATTCTGTTCTTGATAATACAAATATAAATGGATTTGATACTAATGTTAATTCTGAAATTGATTCCCTTTTTTATAAAATTGACCCTTGTTTAAATGAGGCCACCAACACACCTAACATTGAATCTACTTGTGTCCAATATAATCTTCCACCTCGTTCTAACCGTGGTCAACCTCCCATTAGGTATGAACCAGACCTTCAATCCAAAGTTAAATATCCCATTAGTAATTATGTGTCATCTCACAAGTTATCCAAGTCATATGCATCATTTGTATCTCAATTATCTTCAATTTCTATTCCTAGTAATGTACTGGAAGCTTTAGCAGATCCTAGATGGACTGAAGCGATGGTTGAGGAGATGGCAGCTTTAGAAAAAAACAACACTTGGGATCTTGTAATGTTACCGGAAGGGAAGAAAACTGTTGGATGCAGATGGGTGTATACCATTAAACACAAAGCTGATGGAACTATTGAGAGGTATAAAGCACGACTAGTGGCTAAAGGTTACACTCAATCATACGGTGTAGATTATCAAGAGACATTTGCACCGGTAGCCAAGCTCAACACGGTGAGAATACTTTTGTCACTAGCAGCAAACCAAGATTGGCCCCTTCTACAATTTGATGTGAAAAATGCTTTCCTACATGGAGAAATTTTAGAAGAAATTTATATGGACTTACCACCAGGTATGATATATTCAAATGAGATAAAGGTTTGCAAGTTAAGAAAGGCTCTATATGGTTATGAAGCAAGTAACTCTGATCACACACTATTTTTGAAGAAAGGAGAAGGTAAAATTACAGCTTTGATTATATATGTAGATGATATAATTGTTACAGGAAATGACCAAGATGAGATTTCTAGTTTGCAAAAATACCTCGCTTCTGAATTTGAGATGAAGCAACTTGGAAACCTCAAATATTTCTTGGGTATTGAAGTAGCTAGATCAAAACATGGTATTTTTTTATGCCAAAGAAAGTATACCCTTGATCTACTATCTGAAACTGGATTGCTTGGGTGTAAACCTGTTGATACCCCAATTGAACAAAGTTATATGCTATTTCAGTGCCAAAATTCAGCCAGCATAGACAAAGGGAGATACCAGAGGTTGGTGGGAAAACTAATTTACTTGTCTCATACACGGCCAGATATTACATATGCAGTAAATGTTAGTCAATTTATGCATGATCCTCGGAAAGCTCATATGGATGCTGTTGAAAGGATTTTGAGATATTTGAAGTCCACTCCTGGAAAAGGAATTATATTCCCAAATCATGGAAACTTGAAGGTAGAAGGGTATACCGACGCTGATTGGGCAGGTTTAAAAAATGATAGAAAGTCCACCTCTGGTTACTTTACATTTGTAGGGGGAAACCTTGTTACTTGGAGGAGTAAAAAACAACCGGTAGTAGCAAGGTCTAGTGCTGAAGCAGAGTTTAGAGGCATGGCACTGGGAGTTTGTGAACTTTTATGGATACGGAATGTTCTATCAGATTTGGGTTTTGAACCAAGAGAAACTATGACTTTGTATTGTGACAATACATCAGCAATTGCAATTGCTCACAATCCTGTGCAACATGATAGAACGAAACATGTAGAAATTGATCGACATTTCATCAAAGAGAAACTTGAAGCTGGAATAATTTCTTTTCCCTTTGTAAGATCTGAATTGCAGTTAGCTGATGTACTCACTAAAGGAGTGGCAAGTAGGGTGTTTAATGAGTCTTTATTCAAGTTGGGAATGTGTGATATCCATGCACCAACTTGAGGGGGGTGTTAAAATAAATCAAAGATTTTATTATCTAAATTAAGTAGGCAAATATTGTGTCTGTTATAAAGAATAATTTGTACAGCTATGTGATAAATGTGTGCAGCTGTTATTCCCTTAATAGGAGAGGAATTATAGGGACCTTTTTTGTATATATACAGTATACTTCTCAATGAATAATATATCAGAATTATTACTATGAAACTTTCTTATGGTACTTGAAAACTTCTATAGTTGCGTGGTTCAACAGCGGAGTAGATCGGAGATGCAGTGTAGTCAGAGCTTTATTCTTTCTTCTTTTCTCTTTTTCCTGCAAAAACAAACTTTGTACCAATTATATTAATGTTGTTAGATTCGAATTGGAATTTTGTTTGAGAGATTTGTATCATGGTGTTAGTTCATAGTTACTGTAAAAAAAGTAATTTATATGCAATTTGTAGGAGAAGATGAATAGTTCTTGGATCTTGGCTTTTGTGGAAATTGTTTTTGTAAGGGTTGAATTTAGTGAGAAATTGGAATAAAAGTCCTTTTTTACTGTGAGAATGAAATCGGAGGTTTACAATGTTGGATGGTTAGTAAAATGTAGATAACCATGGAATTGTAACATCGGATCGGAGTGATTTTTCGAAAAAAAGAGAAAGAAAAGGGTTAATGAATGAAAAAACTTGATGCATGTAAGTGTAACAAATATTGTTAGTGTTAGAATGTGAAGGATTTTGTAAAGAGTGGATGTTTTGTGAATATGTTTACAGTGTTGAAAGTTTGTACGTGTGGTTAGTGTCTGAGAAGGTTTGAGAGAATTGTTAGTTGTCGTTAGAAATTGACCCCCTCGTCATTTATATTGATTTTTTTAGGTTAAAATAAAAAGGAGAATAATTAAGATGAGATCAGAGTAATAAAAACTAAAATTAACATAAATATATTTCCATGATTTTTTTAAAAGTAGAAGAAATCAAATAAAAAATTTAAATGCTAATTGACTTGGATTAAAAAGGATTAAAAAACAACTACTTTTAGTTTTTTGATTTTTTGGCTAAAAATGCATAAAATTATGATTTAAAATAAAAAATAATACTTTAAAAAAATACCTAAAATAGAAAAACGAAAATTAAAATATAAAAAACATTTCTTGTGATTTTGTGAATAAAAACAAAGTTAAAACAAAATAAAAAGAGAATATGTCTAAAGTGCAATATGTGAGGTTCGAACTCGTGACATTATTAAACACTCATAACTCCTTACACCTGCTCCCTTACCAACTGTGCTACCTTAATTTTTCTAAATAAAAATGATGTTTGAAAATTAAAAAGGGTGAACAAATATTTATTATTTAAGAAATACAGATAATTTAAAGTAAACTATTCATATATTCTTAAATGAACAACATAATAAATAACCGTTAAAGTATTAGTAAAATTGGACCCAAAAAATATTTTAAAAAAACCCAAGGATAAAAACAATTTAGAAATAAGGCGGACAAACTTTGGGGTATGACACCGACGTACTCTAAGCAACCCATTTTTCTGTCTCCCATAAAACGGGTATTGTTTCACCTTGCTCTCCTCAGCCTGCTGCCTCGAGGAAACTTTCACAAGATCTTGCATTCTAGAAGTTTTCTCATCCACCGCCTTGAAAAAGGTCGTCCAATAAACCTTCCTGCCGTCATCTTCAATCATTTGAGAGAATCTCTCTTGGATTTCAAATATGGTCAGAACTTCTACATTCCGTACGGTCGAGTCTTGTCTGCTGTGTTCGAATCTGCCAGAGTAGTGGAAATTGTTCGCAATGCAGACTTCCCAAACAGCGATGAAGTTCTGTTTGCTGAGCCTTGTGAAGCTTTTTCCTTTACTTATGAAGATTTTGACATCAACTATTAGAAGTTTATGTTTCTTGTTTGCTATTGGTGCTTGTATTTTTTTATCATTAATGAAAATTTCCTTATTTCTGCATTTATTAGTATTGATTTAAAATGGGATTAACATAAAATATCTTGATCTCATAACAGCCTACCTGAACTCAATACCTTAAACATTTCACTTAATATATGTGTGTGTTCATTAAGTAAGAACATGAATATTCTGGAAAGCTTTGGTTAAAGACCAAATATATCTGAATACAAAGGGAGTGTCACCAATTTACTCATTATCTGAATGTTTTATTTACACTTTTTGATTTATGAAAAAAAGGGGGAGAGAAAGTGAAATATTTGACCTGATTAAAATTAACAGTTATGGGACTAAGTCTCATACATTTCTAACAAGTGTACAAAGAATTGTACCTCTTTCTGAAAGTATGCAAGAAAATCATATTCTGCAAGAAAATCTTATAGATCTTTTAAAGAAGCGCTTTGAAAAGAAAATAAGTTAATCTTCTGAAAGAGTATGCTGGAGAGAAAAATATGCTCAGGGAACTTATCCTTTAAACTTTTTCTCTAAGTATTTATTTCAGTGGAGATTGTTTTTCTTATATATACAAAATTTCTGATCAGAACTTAAATGTTTTGTCATCATCAAAAAGGGGGAGATTGTTAGAACATAGTTTTGTTCTAATCATATATTAGTGTTTTGATGATAACAATTAAATAAATTGTGTATAAGTAAATGTGGTACTCTAATTATATGTTTCTTATTTCAGAAGAAGTTCTAACTCAAGTACCATCAGAACATGGACTTTATGTAAAGCTGAACAAAAAAAGAAAGAAAAGTCACGCTGAAGTTCTAGAAGTTCTAATACATGAAGTAACTTCTGAATGCACCAACCGCTGTAGAGAAATTCTGATAGAAGTTATATTCACAAAGTCAAGACAGAATTTTGTGAAGAAAAAGAAAATCAAAATGTAAAGTTCTGATACAAGATAAAATACAGTTAGAGACATAATGATTAAAAGACGGCTGAAGCAGTTTTAAGGAACAAATTTCAAGAAGCGTGGAAAGCTCAATTAACCAACACGACACCCAACATTTATTGCAAAGCAACTTACGAGGAAGAAATGTACACATTTCCTAAGGCTAAAAATAGAAGATCAATTTGAAATATCAAATAATGTTTGAAGAGAGAGCTGCTCACGAAAAATCTTATGCTGAAAGAAAATATTTTGTTCATATCATTCTATTGAGATTCATATTCATTGTACTTAAACTTAGTGAAAAATCACTATTGTGATAAAGCTTTTTAGAAGCAATCTGAAACACTATTGTTAGAAGTTCTTATTTGTAATTGTTCCTTGAGAGACCAGTTCGATCAGATTTCTCAAGAGGGCTAGGACGAGTTAGTCTTAGAGGTGTTAGTCACTAGCAGTTAGTTTGTGCATTGTATTGTTAGTCATACCAGTTGGTTATACATTTGTAATCAGTTTGGTCATGGTCGATTAAGTCCTCGTTGAGAGAGGCAAAATCACCTTGATGGGTGGACTGGAGTAGTTTGAGTTCAAACAAACCAGAATAATAATATCATGTGATTTTTAATTGCAAAAATAAAACCCCTTATTCAATCCCCCTTTTAAGTGTTTTCATACCCTTCACTGGTCGTACGCGTACAATACACGTATGAGATGGGGATGTACGTGTACCAGATAGAGCATACGCATATAGACTTGTTGTGCATAGTTTTGTGTAGTTTGGTGATTCTTTTTGGACTTTGTAGTGTAGTGTAATCCATAGGGACTTCTAAGAGTGTAAATAAATTGACTGATTAATTAATACATTAGTTAAGATGGGATAAAGTGAGGGTAATTGAGCGAGTTCTAGTGGTTAAGCCGTGATTTGCATTTTATGAATTGTGACTGTGAAGTCTTGTGTTATGTGAATATGCTTGATTGAATGCAGGGGTTTCTAAGAGTGGAACATAGTGAGTATGTGGCTCACGTGTGATCAATGAGGATCGTATTGTGTATAACATTAAGATGATTTGTGCATATTTGGTATGTCAAGCATCATTGTGTCATGTCATGCGGAGATGATTCTAGGTGGGAATCCATGATGGGTGCCTAGTCTAGTCCGGGTAGAGTCGTGTGGAGATAAGTCACGGTTCAGGGGAACAATTAAGGCTTATCTGGATTCTGACGGGAATCAGGTTTATAACAAATGAACCCTACTGGTAGTGTTGGTACCGCATGCATCGAGTCATGATAATGTGATCACTTGCATTCATAATTGAACATATGATTGGTGCATAGTGGGTGTGCTTCACGATGATTATATAACACGTGTGTATATGTGTGCATGTGATTGTGTATTGATGTTTGGTGTGTGAATTACTACTCCTTAGCATGTGATATTCACCGTTATTTATTTAAATGTAATTCTCACCCCTTTAATGTTGTTGTGTCTGTACTTCTAGTGGGAGTACAGACAACCAAGTATTTGAGTAGTTCCTGGAGCTTTGTGTTGCTTTTGGATTGAGACGTAGGAGTCCCTCTAATACGTAACACCGGGAAGATATGGATTCTATTTTATACTGTTTTACATTAATAAATCATTTGTTACGTATCACGTTCTGAATAAGATGTTGGACCATCGGGAGTGGCATTTTTCTTTATTTATTTGTGATTCGAGGCCTTAGTGCCATGACTTGGTTTTTATTTTGTATTCCGCTTCTTATTTATCAAGGAGTTGTTTTATGAAAAAAAATTAACTTGTACGTTTTAAGATTATGGGATGTGGCATCCTACTTACTTTATTTATGTTTAATCACTTCGATTATATTAAATAAACAATAAAGGGGAGTGGGGTGTTACAGGTCACAACAATATAAGAGCTAAGATAGAAAAAAAAACATAAATTCAAAAGTAATTCACATTAAAAAGTTAAGTTGTTACCTCATCTCATGAAAAAATGTTTTTCTACCATGAGTGAAAAGAGATTCAACAAAGCTGTTAAGGGCTTGTTTGTTTTAGCTTTAAAAAATTGGATTTTTTCTTTGTATTTTTTAATTAAACTTTATAAAATCGTTTTTCCGAAAAAAATGCAAGTGAATTTATATTTGTTTTTTCTAAATTGAAAGACTAATTTTAATATCCTATAACATAAACATACATTATTGATGATCGAAACATTGCTGAAATCATAGTTTTTTTCAAAAAGTTGTATTTCAAAAATCATTTTAATTAAAATCTATTTTAAATAGCTTCAAAATTAAGTGGATATTTTCAACTTTTTATATTTTGTAAAAATTTTCTTTATAATTTTTTTTACACAAAATTATGTTAAGTTATAAAAAAAAAATTAGAAAAAGTTAAAAACAAACGGACCCAAAATCCAATTATTTGAATTGATTTTACCAATTTAAAAATAAGCTTTAACAAAACAAATAAAAAGATCAAATTGCGAAAAAATAATTGGAGCCATGAGAATCCTCGAAAGTAATGAGAATTAAGATTTTGGAGGCAAACAAGTCGTTCAACATATATATTAGAAACATGCACTTGTTCTCGCAAACACTGCTTAATTGCCTTACAAATTTTATTTACATCTTCTAGTTTCACGTTTCCGTTGCAAATTCCTTGAATGAGGATGCCAATACAAAGTTAAACTGATTATTTTGAAAATTAAATTAAATTTTATGTGTTCTTTACTTCTATCCGTAATTTGAAACAAAAAATAAAGGGTTAAATATGTTTGTAGTCCTTATAAATATCTCAATTTTCGCTTTTGGTCCCTCTAAACATTTCCTTCAAACAATGGTCCTTATAAAGTTTTCCATCCATAATTTTAGTCCCTGCCGTCAACTTTCATTAACGGAAGCTGACGTGGCACGCCACGTGAAAGACATCTTGGCAAAAATCTGAAAACACTTGAAATTGCGGGGGTTTTAAGCCTCTTCTAAACAAACCCATAAAAAGAAGAAAAATCTTGATTCTGAACTTTTGTCAAACAACTTGCCAGCAAATTTTGCATCAACGATTATATCACACGAATTCATCAATGGCATGATAGATTGTAATGACGATCTCAAACTTCTGGTATATCACCATCATCATCTTGCTTTCCTTTTCATATATTCTATATTTCAAACTTGCATGTTGTATTTTTTTCATTTTTTATAAATGCAATATCTTCCTCCTAAGTTAAAACGTTCTAAGTTAAACTTTTGGTTGGTAAGAACTTCAATAAAAGGAGCTTGGAAGATATTGAAATTGGCAGGAATTGCGATAGAGCGGGGAAAGTCCTAAGTAAGGTGGATATTATCTTGTGAGTTAGGGGATGTTTCAGCAACTTAAAACTGTTGACAATCTTTAAACTAATATTATGACACGCTTTATTAATATTTATAACATGCCCTTAAATCCTAACAACTATATCTTGGCATGTATATATTTTTCGTTCATACTAATATTTTTCTCCTTCCATTTCCAAACGTGACTAGTTCTAATGAATAATTGTAAATATTATTATAATTTGTAAGTATAATTATAATTTTTAAAAGATTCATTTTTATTATTTTATAATCTCATGAGTTACTTTAGGTTTTGGAGATTAAAAAATCTTTGGTTTTTGTCGGATTTGAGTATTGGTAACAATGAACTTTGAGTATTAGTTATGAATATGTCTATAATATTGTGTATTCAAGTTTTTTTACCTTTTATTAGATGTTATAAATTAGTCTTAATTTATCAATTAAATTTAATTAATTCTTTTTAATTTCAAAATATATTAGCTGCGGAATTACCTGCGGATTTATAATTACCCATGAAAATTTTAGCTGGAAACCATAAACTGCGGGAAAATCCGCAGGAAATCTATTTCCTGCAGATTTTACTCTAAAAATATAGGAAAACAAAGTATTTCTAGTAGTGATTGAGTTCTTAGGTGCTCTATTTGTTGTCAGTTGGGACAAATTGAATAATTAATGAACTCAGTTGAGCTTAATTATTACTCAATGAGACTGACTTTTATTAATTAATACCCGAAGGAACATTTTGGTAAATTAATAATTGGTCACTCGATTTAGTTGGAAGAAATATCAATTTTGAGATACTTTTCCTTCCAACTTTTGATGCTGGCCTGTCATTATCTTTCTCTCTTTTCTATCCATTCCTTCTTTCTCTTTTCTACCACACCTTTCCTTTTTCCCTTATCAGAAAACAAAAACAAAGAAGTTTAGAGAAAAAAGAGATGTGAAAGGAGAAAAAGAGAAAGAAAGAAGGAAGAAGAAGGAAAGTCGTGGAAGACCTCGTCACCACCATCATTTCATCTCAATTTCTTCACCATATTCATCATCTATTTGAGGTAAGCTCTATGTAGAAATAGAAAATTGGAAAAAATCCATGGGAATGAGGTTAGGGTTTGTGATACTATATTTAGTATTATTGTTGTTTTTATACAATACTAATTGTTAACACGATTTTAGTTATTTGCTGTGTTTCTATTCTTTGACTTGTAATTTACCTTCTAATATTGGGTAACCCGGATTTTTCTCATTGTTATTGTATATCTCAATTTTAAGTATTATGACTATCTGTCATACCCCAAAATTTTCCCATCTCATTCCTCTTGTTCAAACTCAGATCAAGGTACAATAGCTCAGAGACATCCCTCCTAAACAATGGTTCAAGAAACTAGGGTTTTTGTCTGAAGAAAATAAATGGATCAAAAGCTCCAAGGCATTCATATGGATTATGATATTCCAAACTACCTCCATGAAAAAATCCAGGTCTCAATTCAAAGAGTTGATCACTCAATTGCTTAGAAAGTCAACAGTCGACTTATTTGACCTAAAAGTCAACTGTGGTCAAAGTACAGTCAAAACTCTTGATTTTTTGTCAACATCCTAATTTTTAAGTATCATTTACCATTTGATCAAGAATTGATCATGGTTCATCAAAGAAAGATCAGAAATCAACAATTTCAAAAGTTTCTAAATTAGGGTTTTCATGGGAGAAAGTCAACTGAACTTTGACCAGCCATAACTTCCAAATGGAACATCAGAAATTTCCCATCCAAAGCTCAATTTGAAGGAAATTGAATTCTCTACAACTTTGTCAATCACATGCCAAGTCTAAAAATGCTTCATTTGAGAGATATGGATCAAAAGATTATAGGTCCTTTTTGAAAGTCAACCAAAAGCAGTTTTTTTGTCAAAGCCAATATCATTAAGATAAATTCTTCAAATGGAAAGAAGCTTCCAAAGTGGCTTGTAGAGGACATCTTGAGGTTTCCAAAAAGTCCTAGAACTCCTCCATATCTTAAAAATTGAGGGAGATACGCCTTGTTAAAGTTGGTCGACTTTAAGAGAAAAAATGTGAAGCAAAGGGCCTCAAAATGATTTTTCTTGCAAATGGGCCCAATCTATTTTGATTCAATCTTGTTCTAAAAGTTATCCAAGATCCAAATGCCACGAATTTTTGAGTTTTATTTGATTTTTATAAGTAATTTTTTGTTCATTAAAAGTGATTTAAATTAAATATTCAAAGGATTATGGAAGAGGATTGATGTGGATTTGATTTCCAATCAAAATTCAATCAATTAAACATCATATATTCAACATAATTTTGTGCAAAATAAGATTGGTGAGAAAAGATTGAGATTGGGAAATTTTAGAAAGAATTGAAAATCAAATTTCCAACAAAATTGCAATCTTTGATTCATTGAGATTCTGCCCAATTACATTGACCTAAATCCATCTCTATAAGTATCAAAACGTGTGCATATGTAAAGGGAGAGGTTTTCTATAGCCAAAGAGCCCCAAACCCGAGTGCAAAATTGAGAAAAAAATCAAGTTCAATTTTTGAATTACAAGAGGTTTCAGAGAGATTCAAGGATCCCAACACGTTCAGTGAAGATTGCTAAAGCTATTCAGATCACTACCTTCAATTTGCACGTTCAGAAACACCTCCAAAAAGCTCATGGTAAGTCACTCTGTTCTTGGGATATATTGTGATGATTCATGCATCCATTATGCATTTTGATTACATATTATGGTTTATAATGTTGTTCTGATCGATCATGGACATTTGATTGAGTTTCTGGGCGTGTTTGCCACCAGACACCATTTTAGGGTTTGTATGTGTTGAATTAGGGTTTATTGATTCAACACGAATTAGGGATTCATACAGGTACCAGAAGATTCGTATGGCCAAGGGGAACTCGAATATGATTGTAATATTAATTTTCATGCGCATATGAACGAGTTCTTGATTAACAGGTGTAATAGGTGTCGTCTTTTGTAGCTAACCAGGAAAAAGCACTATAAAAGCTTTATTTGTAGGTTCTAGTGGAGAAGACGACGTGCTGTCGTCATACCATTGGCCTATTTAAAAAAGCGCGCGCTAATTTTTCTTTATTCGTGTGGATTCTATTATAATATATTGAAGGTATTAGTTAAACGAATGACCGGATCCAGTTGAATTGGTAAGCGTGTTTAAGTGTTCACCCAAGTGTCCAAGGTTCGATCCTTGGCCCTTGCATATTTTTTTCAATTGATTTCTCTGCAGATCCCATGCACTACAGACCATAAGGTTCATGATGCACGCTCACGTTCTGGCCTTAGGATCATCCCCTTTCCAGATCCAACGCATCAGAAGCGCAGGACCACCATGGGGCATCACAGATCACCACACTAATTCCAGCTGAGTTCCTTTCTTTTATTTATTTTAGTTTCTTCTTTTTTTTCTTTTCTTTTATTACATAAATTGTTTTTTTTATTTATTTACTTTATATTGTTATTTGTTAAACTTGTTTTAGAAAATGATTTCTTCTTAATTTTTTTTTGAAAACATAATAAAAATAGTTATCTTATTTCAATTATTATTAAATAATTTATTTTAATTATTTTTTATTTAGGTTAATCTATTTAAATTCTTTCTTCAACCAATTATAATTATTTTGCTAATTGATAAAAAAATATATTAGGGTTAGACATTTAATCAAAAATTTGATTTTCATCTATTTAATCAATTAGGTTGAAAAACCAATAATTAATTAAATTAATTTTATTTGTTATGTTAATTATATTCGTACCCTAATCAGGGTTTACGAAGATCACACCTACACTTAGAATTTTCTGTTTCTTTGCGCAGTTTCAGGGTTAGCACCAGGTTCCTCCGACCACGAATCATAACAGATCAAAAGCTAAGTCCCGATTTAATCCTTATTTAAGTATTTGTTTTTTTCCCTCTTTTATTTAAAATTAGGGTTTGCCTACAAATATAATGAACTCCGCCTACACTCACCCCTTTTCTGTCTATTTTTCCTTTTCCAATTTTCAGGGTTAACAAACCAGTCAAAGCTCAGATGTTCGGTAACCCTGAAACTCAATTCACTTTGTTTTCCTTTATTATTACTTATGTCAAAACTATCTGCCTTGTGGGGTTTTATTGCTTCTCGTCCCCCATTCCCATAATATTTTTGTATTTGCTTCAAGGTTGTATTGTTTGGCCTTGAAGGCACTTAAACTGTGATATATTGTATTAATACTGCGTGGTTAGTAACTTAGGGAGTGGTAACCCTGAATTGAATTAGAATCACTTAATTATAAGATAAATCAATTTGAATCTGGTCACATGATTGTTGCACCCGCACACCTTTTTTGGTACTCCTCTTGTTGCCTGTTGCCTTGTGTTTTTGCAGAATAGCCAAGTCCCTCGAATACGAGGATACCTCAGCAATGTTGCCCTCGGTTCATTCAAATCATAAGTCCCTAATGATGCTGCCTTCGATTCGCTAAATATGATCTCGTCCCTCGAAGTTGCCTACGAAGTGCTGAGGTATCCTTTGGTTGCCTAAACGAAAGGATATTCTGATCCTTCCCTTAGACTACCTGCCCCCTTTATGTCATGGGACAGTCTTGTGGCGAACGATAATTCGACGACCCTTCAATCTCCAAATCAAAGAACTTCCTTACCCTTTTATGGTAGGGATAGCCCTGAAAGGCTAAAAAGAACATTTTTCATCTAACCAGGTAATTGCCCCTAATTGCCTTGCAATGGCTTAAATCTTTTCTTACATCTTTTTTCTAAAACACTCTCAAGGCTACGCTCATTTATGAGCTAAATTCCTTGTTTCTTCTTCTTCTACATTTCTTTCAAAGAGCAAAGCAATTCAGAGCTCATGGAAAACCATGGATGCAAAGGGTGCCTTACACCTTCCCTTTGCATAAATTACCCCCCAAACTCAGTTTTTATTTAAAAGGTTTTTCCTGTTCTTTTAGCCTTTCTGATAATTTGGATAAAATAAAATTCGGTGGCGAATCTTACTATCCGCATATTTCGATAAAGTCAGTTTACCGTATTACAGAACGGGCGACTTTGCAGGGGATAATTTTCTTATAAAAGAGGGGTTACCTTAAAAGTTTAGGATTCACTTAAATGTTTTCTATTGTTTGCTTTGTTTACTTTATTTTTCAGGGCTGTTTTGGGAATTAACTGAAGGACGAATCCTACACCTGGATTCAAGTACACCTAAGATAGGGAGTGGCATAGTCATGGCGACCTCCTTCATGTATGTGGAGGATTGTTCAATATGAGAGTACACGCTTAAGTTAGGCCTCTATGGGTGTTCGCATGCTTCTCTTGTATGAGGGAGGTTCGTGCGGATGTCCGTGGGCAAGTCGGAGCTTAAGGACTTTTAGTTACCTTTAACCCATCTTGACTTTTAGGAACGTAGTGGGGGGACTACTCTTGATGTATGTTGAGAGCATAGTCGCTACCTGATACTACAGCTCAGATAGGTTCTTTCTCAAAGTAACATTGCATGGTATGTATGTATCTTGTTCGAAGGGGCTTTAGGAGGGCTGACAATTCTAGGTAACTCGGTAGAAACCGTTGCTGATATCATCTTTATCCTTAGAAATACCTTTGGGGAAGGGTATCCCACATGATCTAAACTCCATGCAAGCCAAGCCTAAGGAAATTTTGTGACTTGTGTGACTTGTTTGTGTTTGCTACTAACTTTTGTTTCCCTACAGGTTTTGTTAAAAGACTTGTTTGCCCTTACTATCTCACGCTGTGTATAATGAGCTGCATTCACATAACATCATGACATCATGACATCATAAGCATAACATGTTGACTAACCCTTTCAAGGATCTTAGGAATTTAGGGTGCACAATTTCAGGTGCCCTTATCAAAGACTGAATCCCTAATCAAGGGGCAAGAGGATTTATTTTCCTCTGGCCACATACCATCCAATTCAAAGACTCGATACCTATCAAGGGGCAAGAGGATTCATTTACCTCTAGCCATGTACTTTCAAATTCATAAGTATCCCGAATCAGAGGTGATGATCCACTCGATATGGTGAGCTTGACTCTCAAAGAAGGACGCCTAAGGACAAAAGCCAAGATCCTTCAGATGAAGCTGTGACTGATTCAATGTCTAAATGTTGCAAACTAAATTTCCTAAAGATCCTTGAAAACATTGCATTTGCATTCATAACATCGCATAACAGGTTTCCATAACAAGTTTCTCATCCTTCCTCGCTGTTTATTTTAGCATCATGAATCTCGAGCAATCAGTCAAAGACCTTCAGGCTCAGAATGCTGAGTTCCAAGCCTTGATTCTGAACTTAGCCAAGGGGCAAGAAGAGCTGAAAACCATGCTGACTAAAAAGAAGAAGAAAGGAAAGAAGACTCTAAAGAAAAAGCTTAGACCGATCTTGCAACTCAGGGAAGCCAAAGACTCTGGAGACAGTGACGAAGATGAGCAAGATGATGATGCTAGCATCAAAACTGAGGCAAAAAATAACCATGATTCTGCCAAGCCCTCTGAAGAAGAAGAGGACTATTACCCTGAGGATGAACATCCTGATGACAAATACAAGTTGCTGGAGGAACGTATGAAAGCCATGGAAATTCAAAAGGTACCTGGACTAGACTTTGAAGAACTAGGACTCATCTCAGGGGTTGTTATTCCTCCGAAATTCAAGACTCCGAACTTTGCTAATACGATGGAGTTTCCTGTCCCAAGCTGCATTTGAAATCATATGTGAGGCTGACAGGGAATTGGTCGATATGTTTATGAGTACGCTGACCGGTCCTTTCTATAGTCATTTGCTGGGAAGTTCATCATCTGGATTCACTAAACTCATACTGATTGGGGAACGTGTCGAGAGTGGCATTCGAAGTGGTAAGATTCAAGTGGCTACATCCTCTGGTGCTACAAAGAAGAATTTCAATGGGAAGCCAGATTCCAATGCTGTGTATGGGCAGAAAAGGAGAAACCATGACCAATCTATTGGGGCAGTTCTGAGCTCCACACTGGCGCCTCAACAAGGTCGTAAAAACAAACAAGACACACCTAGGCGTCAATTCACAAAGATCAATATGTCGTTAGCCCAAGCCTTACAACATCTGCTAAAAGCAAATTTGGTTACCCTGAGGGATCCTCCTAAGAATCCTAACACCTCTTCTCCTAGCTACAAACCCAATGCGAGGTGCGCATATCATTCTAATAGTCCTGGACACGACACAGAGAATTGTTGGCCGTTGAAGAAAAAGATCCAAGATATAATCGACGCAGGTGAAATTGAGTTCGACCCTCCTGCAACTCCAAATGTGATCATTGCTCCCATGCCTAATCACAACAAGATTGCTAATGCTGTGGATGGCTAGAAAGATGGACTTTTAGATCATTAGATTTACTTTCATTTGCAATTTCTTTCCTGTTTGTTTAAATATTCGACTTATGATAGACATTATATGTTTTAATAATCATCATCAGTGCATTGCATATGTTTGTCTTGAATAATTTATTTCGCTATCACTCGTTTTAAATTGTGTATTTACTTTGCATATGTTTTGTGTTTATTCAACTCCTGCTAAGCTGTAAGCCTTTTGAGGGAGGATGACGAAAACGATACCGCAACCTCATACAGTATGCTTTTCAACAGACTATGCTGATGATGTACATGCATTGTTTCAATTCCTAAACAGTGGAGATATAAGGATGTTAATCCCTAGTCAACCCCTTTGAGCCTAAGGTGTAGGCGTTTTTCTTTCTTTAACAATTTAAAACCTTTAATGATAACCTGGGGCAGGGTAGTTACTCAGTTAACCCGATTATACTAGCTGTTGTTTACGCAAATAATGATGGATTCCCGTAACCATTAAGCCAGGAAGTCAATATCTATCAAGAAGAAAAAGCTGTAAAGTCAAAACCTATGAAGGAGACTTATCAAAAATCGAAACATCCCGCTGACTGTAATATCAAAATAAACAGTTCAGGCAAAAGTTAGGGATAACAAAGTCAAAAAAAAAGAGGTCAGTACAAATCCTCGACAAAAAAAAAGTTATGCTACAAAAGAAAAAGAAAAAAGGATGGCTACTTGGTCCAAATAAACTTCCAGTGCCTTAAACCATCATCAAATGTCAAAGTTACGACTTCAAAGCTCTGCTAGAACTTAAAACGCAAAGTTAACCGAGCATAGGATCGAAGAACATCACGAAGATTGGGAAGGGTACAAATAAACTTTGAGCCTTTTATCCTTTGTTTCTTAAACCGTGAACCAAGCCACGTTACAACCCTTGAAAGTCCTAACTGAAGCATGGTTAGTTTGAAAGCATACTGTCACCAAAGGGTATCCTGACTCTTTAAGGTTTACCACAAATGCTGATTTGGTATTTCGTCTTTTATAAACATCACGTTTTTATAAACATCACGCTTTTACATCTCCAGTTTAAATGTTTTTCAACAAAATCAAGACAAACATATGCATTGCATCTCATGAATACATTATTAAACATATTCTGCTACATAATTTCAAATGTTAGCAACAGGAAGAACCTGCACAGGGTACAACTAATGACTAACAATTATCCTAACACACAAGATCACTCCAGAAGCAGTGTCTCCTACGTATACAAGGGGCACGATGTGTTTTGTCCAATCAATCTGGGGCAATCAGGTCAAGATTCCAAGAATCTCTCAAATACCGAATAATCAAAGGCATACATCCCAAGTGGGTTTCAAACTATTTCCCGACCAATCTGGGGCAATCAAGTCAAGGTTCTGAGAATCTCTCCAGGGTGCCAAAATAATCAGGGGCATGCATCCAAGTAGATCTGAAGCAACTTCCCAATCAACATGGGACGTTGTCCTGGGCCTATGATTACTAAGGGCATGTCGCCCATAGTGCACATCTCATAAAGTCCTCGCGAGGCGAATCTTTCCAAAGTTCCTACTAGCAGGGGAAAATCTATGCAAGTCCATTTTGACATCTTGATCAATACCCATTGGTGTGTCCTAATCAAATCCAGGAATGGTAGTTACTATAATACTGGGGGCAGCTTTCAAGACACCCATGTCTCCCCACAGAGTCGGGTTCACAAGATCATATCCCCACAGAGTAATCATTAAGAAGATATCTTCAAATGCTCTCGTCCCGACAAAGACATGGCTCCCCAACAGAGTTTACATCTTCAACACTACCGGTTCTCCGATACTATTGTCTCCTCCAAACAGGGTTATTCATCTTTCTTATCCCCAGCCAGGTTACATCAAGTCAATCATTCAAATGGTCATCCCCAAGCAGAAATCATAAATCCCCAGCTTACTTCTTCAAGACCAGACTAGACGTCAAAGTCACAAAGACGTAGAGATTTATTTACTCAGTCAAGATACTCCAGATAGCATGAATCATAGTCATACATCATATATCATAAACATATTCATACATTGCATACGTTACCTCATAAACATATTCATACATAACATGTAAGTTTCTCATTTATTTTGAGAAGCTCGTCACATAATACATGCACCATGACATTGCATAAAGCTGACAACATCTGACAGGTACATCACAAAGATTCGAATCTTATTCATCCTCAAGCCTAACGCACGACCTTCCAGACATCTACGGATGCAAATTGGATTCAGTCTAGCGCACGACTCATCCTTGAGCCGAACGCACGGCCTTCCAGACATCTACGGATGCAAATTGGATTCAGTCTGTCATACCCTAATTTTGACCCCCCCCCCCTTAGATGTCATACTTTCATACTTTTCATTAGAATCGAAACAGATACTCAGAACAGTCACTTGTTCATCTGGTGCTTAATCGAGGGTGTTCATAAGCAAAAGAGCTCAGGCAAAGGATCAATCAATAAAAGGGATGGTCTCCAACACAAACATAGGACTCAAAAACTTCATTCTATTCACATATGATTGATTAGACACCCATCACCTGGACCCAAGTTTGCTTACTTCACCAGTCTATGGTTTTGAGCCCATCAAGGACTAAAATCAGGGATCACATTTGGGAAACCCTAGAAAGCTCCAGGGCATCACTCATAGGCTTCAATCATCTTCAATTAGTTCATATGACAATATTCATAAGGCATTACACTTCAATTCAAGGTCTACAGTCATCAATTTCATCTGGTCGACAATTAGGGTTTTTACCCTAATTCACCTGGACAATTGACTTTTAATCAGGACATGGATCCAAAACTCAAAACATGACTTAAGAGCTTCTATTACCTCAATATAATCCAGTCATATCATTCATTTAAGGAGAAGAACTTGATTCATTGCCAAAGCCCAATAATTCACTTCATCTGGAAAAAGTCAACTGTACAGGACCACCTTTGACTTTTAGGGTTTTGGGTCAAGACATGACTTTTAAGGATCAATATCATTAATATGTGATTATTGAAGTCATTTGACCAGAGAAAATCAAGAATAAAAAAGTCAAAGATTGACTTTTCATACTTAGAAATTTTTCCAAGTGTTTAAAGGTCTTTTTTTCAAAATTTTGGAAGGCAATATCTCAAAATTTCAAGTACAAACTGAAAAAAACTTCCAACATCAAAGTTGTAAATTTTGATCCAATGAACAACTTTGTCACATATAATTTTTTGCCTAGAAATCAACCATTGAAGAGTTATGGAGCTTCAAAGTGACTGCCTTGACAAAACTAGCAAAGAAACCCTAGTTTTCTTCAAACTTTATGGGACTTTTTCACAAATTTCCCAAAGAATTTTGAAGAAACTCCAAACTAATGGATTGAAGTACATTCCAAGAGCTTTCCAAATTGTGTTCAACCTTTTCCAAATTCATTTTGAGCTAGGAGTTATGCTTGTTCAAAGTTAGGCCCATGGAATGAAGTTTTAAGGCATAACCAATTTTGGTTTTGGTCATTTTCGTGCAAGGACCTATACTAAATGGTGCATATACACTTCAAATATATCAGAAGAGATTGGAGAGAATCATTCGAATCATTTGCATCAAGATTCCAAAACATCCAAAAATCAAAGCCATGTGATTAAGTAATCATTACATTTAGGAATTTATGGCAAATGGTGATTCATCAATTGGAATCTTTTCTAAGCCAATTAGAGAGCTCTACACTTCATGTCTGTCCCCTAAGATCAGAAAAGATCAATGGATGGGGAGCTAGATCGAAAACACCATCATTGCATCTTGGAGATTCCTTGAATTCCTTCATGGCCAAGAAACCAAAATGACTTCACTAAGCAAGCTTACTATCTCCAATTGCTCTGAACATTTTGCCTATAAATACAAGTGCATACCTCAGTATCAAACAAACCAAAGCAACTCCAATTCTTGCTTTCTCTTTCTCTCTCTCATGCTTATGGTTTTTCAAAGTTCTTTGGCAAGAAGAATCGTTTTCTTCAAACCAGAGCTCTTCTTTGAGAAGAAAGCATTCTAACATCTCAAGGAGGTTCATTAGAGGTGATCCAAGCACCTGGATCACTTCTGTAAGTGGAGTAACACCATAGTCACTCTCACTTTGGAGCTTAAGCAATTGGAGGTCTGTAGAAGAATTCAGAAGGTGTCAAGCCAAGCTAAGCACATCAACATGTTCCTAGAGGTGTAGTGAAGCTATTCAGATGCCTGCAGCACATCTGTAACTACAAATTCATCAACCTCCATGTTCACTTGAAGCTCAATTTGAAGGAGTCGAGTTGGATGATTCAGAGGGATTCAAGTCATAATAAGTATTCAGTTAGCATCACTGAGTCCCCAGGAAGCTTTTAGGATCACTCACACAAGCCCAGGTGTTCCTCATCATCCTCACGACCTCCATTTTCAGAGGTATTTTTTCAAACTCTAACCCACTTATTCGAGTACTCTTTCTCATATATCTCAATACCAGTTTGTTCAGCATCATAAGAGGATTAAAAACCCTCTATCATCATTCATTTATCTTTCAGTATAGCCATTTAATTTGATTTTCAAATTTTAGGGTTCTTCACGTTTTTTAGTAAATTGGTTAGATGTAGTTAATATAAATATGTGTTAGTTACATATTTGAGTTCGTGAGGAAATTTAGAGTGAAATCCATGTTTACATCACCCTGTTTGGTTGAGAAATGAGCAAGTTCACAAATTCAAAATTTGAGAGCTCGAGGAAGAAGACGACCATGGCTGTGGCGCGCAAAATTCAAATCTCTGGGTCAGGTTTATTTTATTTTGAATGGTATGCGTTTTACAAACGAATTCATCGTTTGCCCTAGTGGCCTCACATGCGCTCTTAGTCTCCTCATGCCCATAGTCTGGGGTTCGAATCCCCCTCGCCCCAGACTTTTTGTTTCTTTTATTTTTTAAGCATTTCTAATTCATTATGAAACAAAACCAACTACGCGCGTGTTATAGTCACCAACTGGGGCTTGGCCCAGTGGTATTATTTTGAACGTGTGACCATAAGGGCGTGGGTTCAAGCCATGGTGGATACCAAATTAAGTCATTTTTACTTCATTTTTCACACACTTCTCATTTAATATATTTATTTTGAGGGTATACCAAAAAATCACAAAAAATATATTATTTTAGTATGTTTTAATTAGGTTTAAAATCATATATTTTAATTATGTTTTAATACTTAGAAAATATAAATTTCACTTGGTTTTCAAAACATAATCTCTTGTAAATATTTTTGTGATAAAACCCTAATCATCTAGGCCTTAATTAGGCATAGGCTTTGTCTTTACCTTAATTAAGTTGACATTTTTCAATTTTCAAAGCTGTTTTCATTCTCCGATCAAACGGACGATCCAGGTTTTCAAACAACAAAACCTTGTATCATTTAAATCATTTTTTTAACTATTTCTAATAAACAGAAAATCATTTTCTTTGGGCCTCTAATAGAGTGTAAGTCCCAACCCCCTCTTTTATTTTACAAATAATCAACTGTTTTTCACAACAGTAATCATTTCAAATTGCAAATCTTTTTCAACTGTTTTCATCACAGTCAACCAGTACTATAAAGTACTGGGCCTCTAATAGAGTGTAAGTCCCAGCATCTTTTTCTTTTCATAGTTTGTTTTCCAAAACTGTATTTACAAAATCTTCTCTCTGTTTTCAAAACATTCTTCTGGTATTTGAAGGGCATTATTCCCGGTGAAACTCTTCAGATACCTATGTGACCTATGTCCATCTTCACTTCTTCTGTTTTTAAAAACCTTTAACTGTTTATCATAAATATTCAACTGTTATCAATAAAATTGCTGGTAAGGCTTTGTACATACTTCTTCAAAGGCCTCCACTCCATCCAGGTTAGGCTTTATAACTTTCAATTTACAGTCTTTATTTAAATTACTGTCAAATATAGAACTGTTTATATATTAGAACTACGTTTGAATGTAAACCTTAGGACAGTTAAACTATATATATATATATATATTATAGGAATATGGCCTAGGATTGAGAATGTCTTCCCGGTGAAGGCTCTTTCCTAATTAGAGTTCTGTAGTTCAAACCCTCAAGATGAATTATTCCCGGTGAAACATCTTGAAAAAGCCTTAGAACAAAAAATAGGATACATCCACCCAAGAGGAATTATTCCCGGTGAAACCTCTTACCCATTTGCTTAGAGCCAAAATAAGTTCAAAAACCAAATAGCTTTCTCTTGTGCTATAACAAGGACCCTCGATGACCCTCGATTAGCCTCCTTTTGGGCTTTGTACAAGGACACACAGGCTTCTTAAAAGCATTTCCAGCTTCCTCTTGAGCTTGTATACAAGGACCCATCAGGTTTCTCATAAACATAGGAACAGGTCTTTAGTTACCTTTTAGCCTATCCTGGTGAGTTTCTTCCATTCTTTAAACCAGACTTTATACAAGCTAAGATTGTCTCAATCTCATATTGAGTACACCTTTTGGAATGAGAGACATGGACAGTCTCTGTCACCCTTATCTTCATTAATTTCCTTAGCAGAGTCTAGGACCCATAGTTATCTATTCTCAGTAAGTGTCAGCCTTAATCTTGGGCTTTAAACAAGAAGTCTCAATTAGATAATATTTCTGCTATCATTCAAAATCCCTGGAAAGGGTTAGCTACCAAAAAATTAGTCTTTTAATAGATAAATCCTCCAGCAGAGTAAAATTCCCCAAAGAGTCAGCCTCAACCTTGGACCTCATACAAGGCATGAAATAATGGCTTCCCCAGTTAAGAGTCAGCCACAACCTTGGGCTTCATACAAGGCACAAAATAGAGTCTCCCTAAGTAGAGTCAGCCACAATTCTAGGCTTTGTACAGAATACCAAATAAAATCCATCCAATAAATGCTCTCTAACTAGAGTCAGCCTCAATTCTGGGCCTTGTACAGAACACAAAAACTTCTCAGTTTAAGTCAATCCCTTGTAGAATTATCTCCCAGAGTCAATAATAAAAACAATAAAAAAGCCTCAAGCTTGGGCCTCATACAAGCCAGCTAAAAATCAAATCTTTCAAACAGTAGGTAGACATAGCTTGTCTCTATAGAAAGATATTTCTCCTATCTCACCACATTCAAACAAACATTTCAATTTCATTTTCAATTTCAATTTCAAACATTCTCCCATTTAGGACTTTGAAAGGCATGCTCTGAGGCAAACAAACCAAGACTTGTACACTTTCCCTAATTTGGATGAGAATCCTTCTTTCATTCAAGAGGTATGTTGGCTGTCATACTTGATCAACCAAGTAGGCTCCCTCTCTTAATGAAATGAATTCAGCTTTTCTGTCACTTTAAAATGTTTGTGGTGGAATAGTAGAAATACCTCTCTATAAAGATTACTTCATGTCTCTTTACTATAAACAGAGATTTAATTCAAGCTTCAACCTTGAGCTTCAATCAAGGCACCAAAAATAATTAATTTCCCTAATTAGTTCTCCAAACTACAAAAAGCTCTGACTTCCATTAGGGATACGTAGGCATGAGGTTCACAAGGAATCTCAGCGAGCTAATAAAATACCAAAAATAGTCAGTCTGTCTGTCTTTCTTTTCATTAAATTCAATTCCTTCGCCTAACACAAAGGAGAAACTTTCCCAATAACAAGCAACAAACACAGTCACATTGACACAGAGAAGGTTCCCGTAGAGTACTACGGATATGTAGGGTGCTTAAACCCTTCCCTATGTATAACCGACCTCCCGGACTCCAGAATTTCTAATCTAGGTTAATCCCCACACGTAGTAAACTCTTAGGGTTTATTTGAGATCTTTTTCCCCTTTCCTACTCGTAGGATAATTAAAAAGTTCGTGTGATATCGTAGGAAGAACTGAAATAAAATTCATCCCGCCACGGGCGCTTCCTCCTTCCAAATTTCGCGTGAAGGGTCTAGCGTGCCGTCCTCCCAAGTGAAACGGGGACGTAAAGAAAACGACACCACAGAAAAATGGCAACTCTGCTGGGGATATAAGTGTTAAAAACCCTGGTTTTTCATCCAAACCAATGGTTGACCTGTGCTGGTCCAGCCCCAATGAGGAATTAGGATGCCAAATTCCCCCTTAAACAAGAGAGGTCCTGCCTAACCTCTGTGTCTTTTCATGTGTTTGCTGCATTTATACTTGTTTATATTTTTATGTTTTGTATCGGGAAAGGGCTTGATTCCCCCTTGTGGTGAGAAATCCTATACCCGGATTTGAGTGCAACATAAGATAGGATGGAGGATGTCTTCTCGGTGAAGGCCCTCTAATCTTGGTTCCCAAATCTACTCTTGGGATTTGCCTGGCTGGTTGTGATTAACTGCGCCAATGCATTCCGAGACTGATTTGTACCAGGAGGACCTAGAAACACATTAACCCCACTTAAAGCCTTTTTTAGGACGTAGAGCGATGATTACGAAAGTAGTTGTCACGCAGATACTACACTCAGATAAAACTCTCTTATAGATACTAGTCAACGTATCTTTAAGGCTGAGCAAAAACTCTGAGATCCCTAGAACCCGTTCTACAGGTACAAAAATCCTTATCCTTAGTTTACCCTGGGGCGAGGTTTGCATTGTGACTCCATGACCACTATACCCTTCTACGCCATGTTTGTTTAAAAACTCTTGTGTGTGCATTCATGCATTCATGCATCATTCATAAATAAATAAAACCAAAAAAGAGTCTTTTTCGAGTCGTTTTTCAAGGAAACTAAATAACGAACGTTTTGAACTTCATAGAAAGAGAGAAACGGAGAAAGGACTTAAGGATCTATATCATGGATTACGAAAGAAAGAGAGCTAGGAAATACACTTTCAAGATTCCTAAGGTCGAGGAATTGGAAAAGCTCGGAAAATTGGTGGTCAACCCCGAGGCTTTCAAGGAGAAGTATGGAAAACTTCTGCCTCTTCTCAGCACTAACATTGTGGATGGGATCCTTCCCACTTTGGTGCAGTTTTACGATCCAGCATATCACTGCTTCACCTTTCCAGAATATCAACTCATGCCTACGTTGGAGGAGTACTCTAGTCTGATTGGAATACCCGTGTACGCGCAAGATCCGTACTCCAGTTTGGAAAAGAATCCTGACGACATTATCATTGTTGCAGCTACTCCCTTGAGCGTAGTCGACATCATAACTCATATGGTGAGTAAAGGAGGAATTCAAGGATTTCCCTCCAAGTTCCTGTTGGATCAAGCTCGGTACTTCGCCAGCATCCAAGATATGAGCGCTTTTGAGGAAATCTTGGCATTGCTTATCTACAGATTGTTTTTGTTTCCTAACATTAACGATTTCGTCGACATCAACGCGATTAAGATCTTCTTAATTGGAAATCCAGTTCCAACCTTGCTTGCGGATGCTTATCACTCTGTGCATTCAAGAAACCTGCAGCGAGGAGGATTAATTACATGCTGCGTACCGTTGCTATACGAATGGTTCGTCTCGCACCTGCCGAAGTCTAGCACTTTCTGGAATATGAGGGATGGCCTTTACTGGTCACAGAAAATCATGTCTCTCACTCATTCGGACATTGATTGTTGTAGTCCTGACAACGACGAAACCAAGATCATCTTCAGTTGCGGAAGTTATCCCAACGTACCCCTTACTGGAACTAAGGGAGGAATCAGTTACAATCCAGCTTTAGCCCGTCGTCAATACGGCTATCCCATGAAAAATATACCAAGTAGTATTTAATTGGAGGGTCTGTTCTTTAAGAACATCGACTATCATGGTAACATGCTGAAGAAGGAAATTGTCCAAGCCTGGCGTCTTGTTCACACAAAAGGGAGAAGATTGTTAGGAAAACATCTTTGCATCTCCCTAGATCCTTACCTTCAATGGGTACGCGTCAGAGCATTCAAGCTCAGGATGCCATATCAACATCAAGAACCTATTCCCCTAAGGGAACCAATATTCCTTTTCTCCACTGATGTTGAAAAACTACAAGCGGCATTAAACAAGGTATGCCAAGAAAGGAATGCTTAGAGAAACAAGTATCGAATCGTCAACACGGAAAATGTTAAGATTAAGAACATCCTAAGAAGGAAGGATGAGTTACTTGAAGTACTCGATGGACAAGTGACACAATCGTCACTTTCTCATCATATCCCTCCTGCTTCCTAGATCATCGATCAACTTACGTCAGAGAATGCTCAGCTCAAGAAACATAAGAAAATGTTAGAACGTGAAGTTGGCTCTTCGTCAAAGTTTTAGAGTCCTTTCTCTCTGTTTCTCTATATTTCCCTTTTCAAAGTGTGTAAAAAATAGCGTTTTCGCTTAATTAATAAAAGTTTGATGTTTCATAACGTAATTATGGTGTTTCCTTGAAAAATATTAACTTAATTACACATCATGCATCGCTTTAGTTGTACACACTGACACGAGAATTGCCGCGGATCTAATAGTCACTTTCCTTTCTCCAGAAAGAGAGGAGGAGAAGGAGGTGAACAAAGACATTCAAGCTGTCTCATCCATACAACACTTGTTCAAGTCGCAAGAAAAGAATGGAAGACTTTGAACAAGAGAATGGAGAACTCAGAGAAGAGGTTACTACTCTCAAAGATGTTGTTGAAAGGCTCAATAGTATGGTAGAAGCCCTGGTAGTTGCACAGAATCAACCAACGCCAGAAGAACCACAAAAGACTGTGGTTTCCGAGATTGTTTCTACTCCTATTCCTCAGTATACCATGCCGCCCAACCGACCTTGGGGCATGCCGTATAACTTTATTCCAGACGGGTACATACCCCCAGTTTCTGAAGTTCCAAGAGCTACAATGGATATGCAACCACCAGAGGGTTATAGACCTCTGGAAATTGAAGTTTCAAGAGCAACGGCAATGGGTTTCGCACAACAAAATGCTGAGATTCCAAGATCTGCTGTCATGGCTTCTCCACAACCGATTATGCATACTTTTCCTCCACCGGGTGGACAAGTATATCATCACGCTCCCAGTGAGGACGCTGGCGTGTATGAAAGATTGGACGAGTTCCAGGAACAGTTTTTGCAAATGCAGAAGGAACTCAAGGCTCTCCGAGGACAAGATCTATTTGGAAAGAACGCTGCAGACCTCTGCTTGGTTCCAATCGTTAAGATTCCTCACAAATCCAAAGTACCAGAGTTCGAGAAGTACAAATGGAATTCATGCCCACAAAGTCACCTCGTGATGTACGCTCGAAGAATGTCAACTCAGACTGACAATCAACAATTGTTCATTCATTATTTTCAAGACAGCCTGACTGGTGCTGCACTCAAATGGTACATGAACTTGGACAGTTCAGAGATTCGTACTTTTCGAGACCTCGGAGAGGCCTTCGTCAAATAGTATAAGTACAATCTGGATATGGCTCCCGACAGAGATCAACTCCGGGCAATGACTCAAAAGGATAGAGAAAGCTTCAAGGAATACGCTCAAAGATGGCGTGAAGTTGCTGCTCAAATTTTTCCTCCACTTGAAGAGAAAGAAATGACAAAAATCTATCTCAAGACTTTGAGTCCATTTTACTACGGACGAATGGTTGCAAGTGCACCGAGTGACTTTACAGAGATGGTAAACATGGGTGTACGTTTAGAAGAAGCAGTTCGAGAAGGACGCTTGAACAAAGAACCAGAATCTTCTATTGGTCCTAGAAAGTATGGAAGTTCTTTCCAGAAGAAAAGGATCAAGATGTCAACAATTTCTTGCACAAGTTAAAGAAGAAATTTTCACCTCAAATTGCTACAATAACTTCGGTTGTTAACTCAGCGCCAGCTTATCAACCTCAGATTTCGCAACAACCATTTCAACAAAGGTCGCAGCAACCTCAGCAGCAGGTTCGACCTCCAAATTTCAACAACAATCGGGCGCCAAGGTATCCTCCTTTTGACCCCGTGCCAATGCCTTATGCGGATTTGTTTCCAACTCTACTGGCAAAAGGACTCATTCAGACAAAGAATCCTCCAAATCCTGCATATGAATCATCACATTGGTTAAAGGCTGACCAATCTTGTCCTTATCATAAAGGGGCACCAGGTCACAACATTGAGAACTGTTTCAGTTTCAAGGCCGACGTTCAAAGATTAGTAAAGAGCGGAATGCTATCCTTCAAAGATACTAATCCCAATGTTCAAGCAAATCTTTTGCCGCAGCACAAAGAAGCTTTGGTAAATCTGATAGATCAACACCCTAACGTCATTCAAATCTACGACATTCATCAGATAGGGGAAAATCTTGTCAAGATGCATGCTAGACAAGCTGGATACGGTCATGTACCACCTCACAACTACTTCACATGTGAAATTTGTCCAAAGAATAATCAAGGATGTGCTGTAGTTCAAGCTGCATTACAAGAACAAATGGACTTAGGATGGATTCAACATATCCGAGTCAAAACTGAGCACGACATCAACATGGTTCAAGGATGTCCAGGAGAATACAAGATCTACAAAGTAGAAGATCTCGAAGGATCGGTAGTCAGGTTCCATAAGACTTTAAATGGACTTGCCTACTTTGGAACGGGTTTCCATCCTTACAGTAGATGCAGAATCTGTCGAAGAAATTCACGAGGATGTTTGCGCGTTCGCAACGACATTAAGATATTAATGGATGAAAATACCATTACAGTTCTTGCCAACAGAGAAGATGACGAAGTCTTTACCGTATCTCCTCGAATTAATCAAGATGAACCAACGCATGTTAAGTATGACAGCAGGAAGACAGCAATTGCTCCGTTAATCATCTACTTACCAGGTCCTGTACCGTATGAGTCCAGCAAGGCTATACCATACAAGTACAACGCTACATTCATTGAAAATGGTAAGAAAAGACCATTACCATCTGTTGTCAACATTGCTGATGTTAGTCGAGTCACTAGAAGTGGACGAGTCTTCAACAGAACAACAGAAAATGTGGAGAAGCCTTCGGAAGAAATACCACATAGGCAAGACAATCATCCGACCAATATTGTTCAAGCGAAAGAAAATGATGAGATCTTGAAATTAATCTAGAGGAGTGAATACAACATTGTAGATCAGCTACTACATACTCCGTCTAGGATATCTGTTCTCTCCCTACTATTGAGTTCTGAAGCTCATAGGGAAGCTCTACAGAAAGTTTTGGAACAAGCCTTCGTAGAACCAAGTGTTACCGTGGGGCAATTCAACAACATCATTGCCAACATCTCCGCAGGAAACAACCTGAGTTTCTGTGATGAAGATCTTCTTGAAGAAGGAGTGGACCATAATCTTCCACTTCACATATCAGTTAGCTGCATGGGTGATGTTCTCACAGGAGTCCTAATAGACAATGGATCCTCTCTCAACGTCATTCCCAAATCAACATTGTCAAGATTATCCTTCAAAGATTACCCGTTAAGGGACAGTCACGTCATTGTCAAAGCATTTGATGGATCAAGGAAGTCAGTTTTTGGAGAAGTAGATCTTCCCATAACTATTGGACCTCAGACATTCAAAATCACTTTCCAAGTTATGGATATCCCGGCACAATACAGTTGTTTGCTAGGTCGCCCATGGATTCATGAAGCTGGGCAATTACTTCCACACTTCATCAGAAACTGAAGTTCATAAGAAATGACAAATTGGTGACCGTATGTGGAGAACGAGCTCTGATCGTCAGCAACTTGTCATCATTCTCCTACATAGAACCAAAAGAAGTCGCTGGAACTAAATTCCAAGCACTTTCCTTGGATAAGGAAAAAGGAAAAGAGAAAGCAGCGTCTATTTCTTCCTACAAAGATGCAATCCAAGTTGTAAAGGATGGCACTACCAGTGGTTGGGGGCACATTAATATTCCTACCAACAACAAGAACAGAACAGGAGTTGGATTCTTTCCAACATCATCAAAGGCTATTCCAGGAATTGAGGTAGTTCTTCCAATTCAAGAAACTTTCCGCAGTGGAGGTTTTCTTCAACCTGTTCAACAAATAGTCAATACCATCGGTACGGAAGACACCGATGAGAATTTTGAAGTGGAATGTATGTCTTACCTTCTCGAGGCAAGATACATCTCCCTATCAGAGTCTGATTCACCTTGCTGTTATCCAACCAAAGGATCTGAAAGTAAGACTCAACCAAGCAATGATGAAGTTACTAATAGCTTCACCACCAGAAGTCATGGTTCATCAGAAGAGGTTCCTCCTATCCCCGAAGAAATTTGGGATACATTAGGAGAACCAAGCGGAAAATTCGACTACATGGTGAAATACTCCGCTCTTGAAAGTTCAAAAATCTCTCTTGAAAACAGTGTTCCAACCGGATGGAACATTGACTATGAGTACCTTAGTCAGCCAAAAGAGATATATAACCCTTGCTATTCATCATCATCGACTGGTGAAGTCATTATTGAGGATTATATCCCCAAGTCACCTTCCGA
Source organism: Vicia villosa (assembly GCF_029867415.1). Classification (NCBI taxonomy): domain Eukaryota; kingdom Viridiplantae; phylum Streptophyta; class Magnoliopsida; order Fabales; family Fabaceae; genus Vicia; species Vicia villosa. The sequence continues at coordinate 171,055,129 of NC_081182.1, forward strand.
GGCTACGGATTTAGAGTTTACATACCTAGTCAATGCTATCTTGGGAGAAGAGCAAGACCAAAATACAGAAAAAGATGATCTCGAAAGTGTCTCCGACAACGAGTCTCTCCATTCAGAAGATTGGAAGTTTCCTCAAAAGAAAAACCGACATACTCCACTTGGGAATGGGTATGCTCACACTGCTCAGTCTGCTGAAGTTGAAGAAGATCGTCTAAGTGTTGCAAAGACAGTGGTTGGTAAATCAAGACCTACCACAGGCCAACTCAAGCCTAAAGTTCCAGATTACCTAGTGCACAATGGGGTTCGCCACAATTGGACGGCTGTTGAAGTTTCAACTGTTGTTCGCACTCCTAAGTAGGAACTTTCACCGTTATTTTATCCTCTCACCATAGCCCAGGGTGAAGAGATGTTTCATAGGGCTTTGCATTTTACTATTTCTTAGGAAAATGTCCCTCTTTGCTTCGCCTAAAGCAATAGAGTTTTGTTTTATAGGGTCTTTGTTTCAAGAAGTGAGTGTTGATAAATAAAAATGTCATTTTGTTCCTTCGTTAGTTTTTCCCTTTTCTTTTTTCGGAAATTGGTAATCCTAAAAAAACACCCTTTTAAAAAAAATCAAATATTCCATTAACTGCATACACCGAGTCTTCCCTCGTTGTCTAAATAAAACTTATCACACATATGCAGATTAATCATAAAATACCCCATTGAAACGTGCGACCGTATGACTTCTCCAAGCTTTGGGTTTCCTGTATTTGAGGCAGAGGAAGAAGAAGACGAAGAAATATCAAAGGAAATTTCATGGCTACTTCAACAAAAGGAAGAGGCCATTCAGCCATACAATGAGCCTCTAGAGATCATTAACCTTGGTTCCGATGGAAACAGAAAAGAGGTTAAGATTGGAGCTTCGCTCAGTTCAGAGATCAGAGAGAGTTTGGTACAGCTGCTCCAAGAATTCTCAGATGTCTTCGCATGGTCCTATCAGGATATGCCAGGGTTGGATACCAGTATAGTGGAGCATCACTTGCCATTAAAAACAGAGTGCCCTCCGGTCAAGCAAAAATTAAGAAGAACTCATCCGGAGATGGCTATGAAAATCAAAAAGGAAGTTCAAAAGCAAATTAACGCTGGTTTCCTCGTCACTTCAGAATACCCTCAGTGGTTGGCTAACATTGTTCCCGTTCCTAAGAAAGACGGAAAAGTCCGCATGTGCGTCGACTACAGAGATTTGAACAAAGCTAGCCCTAAGGATGATTTTCCTTTACCACATATTGACATGTTGGTTGTCAGTACAGCAAAATCCAAAGTTTTCTCATTCATGGACGGATTTTCAGGATACAACCAAATTAAGATGGCACCTGAAGACATGGAGAAAACAGCTTTCATCACCCCCTGGGGCACGTTCTGCTACCGCGTTATGCTTTTTGGACTAAAGAACGCAGGGGTAACTTATCAAAGAGCCATGATTACACTTTTCCACGACATGATGCATAAGGAAGTGGAAGTCTATGTGGATGACATGATTGCCAAATCAGAAAATGAGGAAGATCACATACAGAATCTGACAAAGTTATTTCAACGCTTACGGAAGTTTCAGCTTCGCCTGAACCCCAATAAGTGTACCTTTGGTGTCTACTCAGGAAAACTCCTTGGTTTCATCGTCAGCAAACGAGGAATTGAAGTGGATCCAGACAAAGTCAAGGAAATTCAAGAAATGCCTTCACCCAGAACCGAGAAACAAGTTAGAGGATTTCTTGGACGTCTGAATTACATCTCGAGATTCATATATCTCATGACTGCAACTTGTGCTCCAATTTTCAAACTTCTACGAAAAAATCAGAGTTGCGTCTGGACAGACGATTGTCAGAAAGCGTTCAACAACATTAAGGAATATTTGCTCGAACCACCCATCCTATCTCCTCCAGTGGATGGAAGACCTTTGATAATGTACTTAACCGTCTTATAAGACTCCATGGGTCGTGTCCTTGGACAGCAAGACGAGATAAAGAGAAAAGAGCATGCCATCTACTACCTGAGCAAGAAATTCACTGACTGTGAATCCCGCTACTCCGTGCTCGAGAAAACCTGTTGTGCTTTGGCCTGGGCTGCCAAACGTCTCCGCCAGTACATGATTCGACATACTACTTGTTTGATCTCCCATATGGATCCAATCAAGTACATCTTTGAGAAGCCTGATTTAACTGGGAGAATTGCCCGTTGGCAGATGTTGTTATCAGAATATGACATTGAGTATCACGCACAGAAAGCCGTGAAAGGAAGCATCCTAGCTGAGCGCCTGACTCACCACCCACTCAATGGTCATGAATCAACCAGTTTTGACTTTCCGGACGAGGATGTTATGTACCTCAAGATGAAAGATTACGACGAGCCACTACCAGACGAAGGACCTGAGATAGGATCCCAATGGGGCTTGATCTTTGACGGAGCTATCAATGCTTATGGACGAGGAATTGGGGCAATAATTGTTACCCCTCGAGGTACCCACATTCCACTTACCGCCAGATTAACTTTCAAATGTACAAACAATGAGGCCGAATATGAAGCTTGCATCATGGGTCTCGAAGAAGCCGTGGATCTAAGAATCAAACACTTGGATGTATACGGAGATTTTGCTTTGGTCATCAATCAAATCAAAGGAGAATGGGAAACACGCCAACCTGGGCTAATCCCTTACAAAGACTACGCGAGAAGATTATTACCATTCTTCGACAGGGTAGATTTTCATCACATTCCCCGTGACGAAAACAACTTGGCTGATGCATTAGCCACACTCTCTTCCATGATTAGGATAAATCATTGGAATGACATTCCTCGGATCGATGTTATGCGCCTGGATAGGCCCGTGGTATCAGGAAATAAAAAAATTTCTTCAAAGGCAAGAGTACCCTCTTGGGACGTCAAAGAAAGATAGAAAAACTTTGAGAAAGTTAGCTGGCAGATTCTTCCTAAATGAAGATGTTCTGTACAAGAGAAATTTCGACATGGTCCTGCTCAGATGCGTTAACAGAAAAGAAGCAGAAACACTCATGAGAGAAATACATGAAGGTTCCTTTGGTACTCACACCAATGGACACACCATGACAAGGAAAATACTGAGAGCAGGATATTATTGGCTGACGATGGAGTCAGATTGCTACCAATATGCAAAGAGGTATCACAAATGTCAGATCTACACCGATAGGATTCATGTGCCACCATCTCTTCTCTACATACTCTCTTCCCCTTGGCCTTTCTCCATGTGGGGAATCGACATGATTGGAATGATCGAGCCAAAAGCGTCCAACGGACATCGCTTCATCTTGGTAGCCATAGATTATTTCACCAAGTGGGTCGAAGCAGCTTCATATGAAAACGTCACAAGACAAGTTATCGTCAGGTTTATCAAGAATCACATCATCTGTCGCTACGGCATTCCTAGCAAGATAATCACTAACAATGGGTCAAATTTGAATAACAAAATGATGAAGGAACTTTGTGAAGAATTCAAGATTGAACATCACAACTCATCTCCTTACAGACCAAAAATGAATGGGGCTGTAGAAGCAGCTAACAAAAACATCAAGAAAATCATTCAGAAAATGGTCATCACTTACAATGATTGGCATGAAATGCTCCCGTTTACTCTTCATGGTTACTGTACATCTGTACGTACTTCGACTGGAGCAACTCCTTTCTCCCTTGAATATGGCATGGAGGCAGTCCTACCCATAGAGGTTGAGATCCCATCAATGAGAGTCTTGATGGAGGCAAAATTAACAGAAGCCGAGTGGTGTCAAAGCAGGTTCGATGAGTTGAACTTAATCGAAGAAAAGCGCATGACAGCTTTATGCCACGAACAACTATATCAACAAAGAATGAAGAAAGCTTTCGACAAAAAGGTTCGACCTCGCACAATTAAAGAAGGCGACCTTTTACTAAAAAAGATTCAATATTTTCTCACAGATTCGAGAGGCAAGTGGACTCCCAATTATGACGGCCCATACGTGGTCAAGAGAGCTTTCTCAGGAGGAGCCTTAATACTCACGACTATGGATGGAGAAGAATTCACCCGTCCTGTGAACGTCGATGCAGTCAAGAAATACTTTGCCTAAATAAACAAAAAAAACAGCTCGCTAGGTTGAAAACTCGCAAAGTGCGACTTAGGCAAAAAAGAGCGTCTCGGTGGATCGAAAACCCGAAAGGTCGATTCAGGCAAAAATTAGAGACATAAAAAATATATAATCAATCCTGGTAGACTTAAAACCCGAAAGGGATAGTTTACGCAAAAGTTAGGGATATATGGCAAGTAATTGTGTTCAGGACAAACTTGATCATTCAGAAAATCCATAGCGGTGTATTCATCATCAGTAGGTCATCTTCTACGAAGCACGAATACAGTGCAACTCAGAGTGGAAGGGAAAGATAACGGTCGTCACATTTCATTGTAGTCCTTTTTCTCGAAAATTACCAATTTCCAACTTTGTAAATACTCCATGGGATCAAGCCTTTGGCTGGTCACCGTTCCATAAATAATAATTTGAGCTTTGTGCCTTTTCTTTGCAATCGAGTCTTATTCAGTTTCTTAAAATGCGTTTTAAGTTTAAACAGTCATTTTCTTGAAACAAAATGTTTTCATAAAATAAAATGAATTTACTTGCAAAATAAAGGTGAAATTTCTTTCTGAGGATTACAAACAATAGGAAGAATGCAAACAGTTGCTTCGAAAACGGTTGAAACACTGGGAACCAAAATTTCCCCATGAGATTGCTTTGCGAACATATCCCGATGATGGATATTCAACTTCAAGTCGTTTCACTCACTTTTGACAGCGGAGAACTGGTAACCCGGTATCCCCAACAGAGTGCAAAGTACAAATTCCAAGAAGAAGACATCTTCTGATCAACAAAAATTCAAGTCGTATCACAAGATTTCACATCCGCGACAATTCTATTCACATTCACTTTACATTTTATAATCATCATAATATTCATGCATACTACACACATCATAAATGCATAGTTAACATGGTCTAGTTAGGCTTTAATCCTGTCATCGCTCGAATCACTTGGACATCTGCTCAAGTTTCCCCCACGAGTTGTGAAAGAACCTTCCTCTACGTGATGACGGTTCATACAGAGGGATTCACCAGCAAGTCAGCAAGCGGTAATCTCCCTCAAAGAGATAGTTTGTTCACCGCTGTTGTTATCCCCAAGCCAGGCCGAGAAATGGTAGTCTTCCTCATGAAGATAGTTTGTCCACTTTTGGGATTCCCCAACCAGGATTCTCCAACAGGTCGATAGTTGGCAATCTTCTCCGGAAGATAGTTTGTCCACTTTCGAATCTCCCCACTAGAGATAACGAATGGTAGTCTTCTTCATGAAGACAGTTCGTTTAAAGATTCCTTATTTAAAGTCAGCAAATGGCAGTCTCTTTCAGCAGAAGACAGTTTGCTCACTTTCTCCAAGCGGAGATAACGGATGGCAGTATTCTTCACGAAGACAGTTCGTTTAAGGATTACTTATTTAAAGTCAGAAAATGGCAGTCTCTTTCAGCAGAAGAGAGTTTGCTCACTTTCTCCTAAGTCGGGTCAACGAATGGCAGTCTCTTTCACCGAAGACAGTTCGTTCCGCTTAAGGATTTCTCAACAGGGTTGGCAAATGGCAGTCTCTTTCAATAGAAGACAGTTTGTTCCCCTAGAGATAACGGATGGCAGTCTTCTTCACGAAGACAGTTTGTTTAAGAATTCTTTATTTAAAGTTAGCAAATGGCAGTCTCTTTCAACAGAAGACAGTTTGCTCACTTTCTCCCAAGTGGAGGTAACGAATGGCAGCCTTCTTTATGAAGACAGTTCGTTTCGCTTAAAGACTCCTCAGCAAAGTCAGCAAATGGCTGTCTCTTTCAGTAGAAGACAATTTGCTCACTTTCTCCTAAGCCGGGTCAACGAATGGCAGTCTCTTTCAAAGTAGACAGTTCGTTCCGCTTAAGGATTCCACAACAAGGTTAACAAATGGCAGTCTCTTTCAGCAGAAGACAGTTTGTTCCCCTAGCGATTGGCAAATGGCTGTCTTTCCCAAGGAAAGACAGTTTGTCTGTTTAATACCCAAGGAATCAACAAATGGCAGTTTCTTTGCAAGAAACAGTTTGTCTGCTTCCGAGATGTTTCATCCCCATTAGAGTCAAAAAATGGTCGTTTTCCTCCTAGGAAAACAGTTTGTTAATTTCCCAGCGAAATCAATGAATGGCAGTCTTCTTCAAAAAGATAGTTCAGATTCCTCAGCAGAATTGACAAATTGCAGTTTTCCTACTAGAAAGCAGTTTGTTAATCCCCCCAGCATAAGTCGATGAATGGCAGTTTTCGTCCCGAAAACAGTTCGTCCACTATCAAGCAAAGTCATTAGCTCCTCAAAAGGATGCACGATCATATGGCATTCCTTTGAAGACGTCACATTGAAGAAAAGTATGATAAAGTTTCTTGTCATCCGTCAAATGGCATCTCTCCAACGGACGCTGGTGAGAAGTTTGATGAGGAAACAAACTTTTGGAGATTTTTTCTCTTTATCTGAGATATCATCCAAAATCATAACTGAGACCAGTTTCGCGATAGGACATCCGAAACGAAGGGAAGTTGGTTACCTTTTTCTAAGTATCAACACTTAGTCAAAGAAGATGGGTTGCGCATTCTACATTGCCTTCCATTCACCAAAGTTTGCATAAGCACATTTCTACAAGAGTTTGTCTCCCTATCCCCCGCAGAATGCGACAACACGATCGAGTCATGCACAAGGATTTTATTATCACCGCAACATCTCAAGGACACCCAAAATTCGGGCATTCTTTGGTATTTAAGTCTCTTTCACTCAGGAGAGATCGAGATATCAATCCCTCTCCCTCCAGTTGGAAGAAACTTAAATAGGGGCATCTGTCATACCCTAATTTTGACCCCCCATGAGATGTCATACTTTCAGACTTTTGATTAGAATCAAAACAGATACTCAGAACAGTCACTTGTTCATCTGGTGCTTAATCGAGGGTGTTCATAAGCAAAAGAGCTCAGGCAAAGGATCAATCAATAAAAGGGATGGTCTCTAACAAAAACATAGGACTAAAAAACCTCAATCTATTCACCTATGATTGATTAGACACCCATCACCTGGACCCAAGTTTGCTTACTTCACCAGTCTATGGTTTTGAGCCCATCAAGGACTAAAATCATGGATCACATTTGGGAAACCCTAGAAAGCTCCAAGGCATCACTCAAAGGCTTCAATCATCTTCAATTAGCTCATATGACAATATCCATAAGGCATTACACTTCAATTCAAGGTCTACAGTCATCAATTTCATCTGGTCGACAATTAGGGTTTTTACCCTAATTCACCTGGACAGTTGACTTTTAATCAGGACATGGATCCAAAACTCAAAACATGACTTAAGAGCTTCTATTACCTCAATATAATCCATTCATATTAGTCATTTAAGGAGAAGAACTTGGATTGATTGCCAAAGCCCAAGAATTCACTTCATCTGGAAAAAGTCAATTGTACAGGACCACCTTTACTTTTAAGGATCAATATCATCAATATGTGATTATTAAAGTCATTTGACCAAAGAAAATCAAGAAAATCAATCAAGAATAAAAAATTCAAAGACTGACTTTTCATACTTAGAAATTTTTCCAAGTGTTTAAAGGTCTTTTTTTCAAAATTTTGGAAGGCAATATCTCAAAATTTCAAGTACAAACTGAAAAAAACTTCCAACAACAAAGTTGTAAATTTTGATCCAATGAACAACTTTATCACATATAATTTTTTGCCTAGAAATCAACCATTGAAGAGTTATGGAGCTTCAAAGTGACTGCCTTGACAAAACTAGCAAAGAAACCCTAGTTTTCTTCAAACTTTATGGGACTTTTTCACAAATTTCCCAAAGGATTTTGAAGAAACTCCAAACTAATGGATTGAAGTACATGCCAAGAGCTTTCCAAATTGTGTTCAACCTTCTCTAAATTCATTTTGAGCTAGGAGTTATGCTTGTTCAAAGTTAGGCCCATGGAGTGAAGTTTTAAGGCATAACCAATTTTGGTTTTGGTCATTTTCGTGCAAGGACCTATACTAAATGGTGCATATACACTTCAAATATATCAGAAGAGATTGGAGAGAATAATTTGCATCAAGATTCCAAAACATCCAAAAATCAAAGCCATTTGATTAAGTAATCATTACATTTAGGAATTTATGGCAAATGGTGATTCATCAATTGGAATCTTTTCTAAGCCAATTAGAGAGCTCTACACTTCATGTCTGTCCCCTAAGATCAGAAAAGATAAATGGATGGGGAGCTAGCTCGAAAACACCATCATTGCATCTTGGAGATTCCTTGAATTCCTTCATGGCCAAGAAACCAAAATGACTTCACTAAGCAAGCTTACTATCTCCAATTGCTCTGAACATTTTGCCTATAAATACAAGTGCATACCTCTGTATCAAACACACCAAAGCAACTCCAATTCTTGCTTTCTCTTTCTCTCTCTCTCTCTCATGCTTATGGTTTTTCAAAGTTCTTTGGCAAGAAGAATCGTTTTCTTCAAACCAGAGCTCTTCTTTGAGAAGTAAGCATTCTAACATCTCAAGGAGGTTCATTAGAGGTGATCCAAGTACTTGGATCACTTCTGTAAGTGGAGTAACACCATAGTCACTCTCACTTTGAAGCTTAAGCAATTGGAGGTCTGTAGAAGAATTCAGAAGGTGTCAAGCCAAGCTAAGCACATCAACATGTTCCTAGAGGTGTAGTGAAGCTATTCAGATGCCTGCAGCACATCTGTAACTACAAATTCATCAACCTCCATGTTCACATGAAGCTCAATTTGAAGGAGTCGAGTTGGACGATTCAGAGGGATTCAAGTCATAATAAGTATTCAGTTAGCATCACTGAGTCCCCAGGGAGATTTTAGGATCACTCACACAAGCCCAGGTTTTCCTCATCATCCTCACGACCTCCATTTTCAGAGGTATTTTTTCAAACTCTAACCCACTTATTCGAGTACTCTTTCTCATATATTCCGATACCGGTTTGTTCAGCATCATAAGAGGATTAAAAACCCTCTATCATCATTCATTTATCTTTCAGTATAGCCATTTAATTTGATTTTCAAATTTTAGGGTTCTTCACGTTTTTTAGTAAATCGGTTAGATGTAGTTAATATAAATCTGTGTTAGTTACATATTTGAGTTCGTGAGGAAATTTAGAGTGAAATCCATGTTTACATCACCCTGTTTGGTTGAGAAATGAGCAAGTTCACAAATTCAAAATTTGAGAGCTTGAGGAAGAAGACGACCATGGCTGTGGCGCGCAAAATTCAAATCTCTGGGTCAGGTTTATTTTATTTTGAGTGGTATGCATTTTACAAACGAATTCATCGTTTGCCCTAGTGGCCTCACATGCGCTCTTAGTCTCCTCATGCCCATACTGGGGTTCGAATCCCCCTCGCCCCAGACTTTTTGAATCCTTTATTTTTTAAGCATTTCTAACTCATTATGAAACAAAACCAACTACGCGCGTGTTATAGTCACCAACTGGGGCTTGGCCCAGTGGTATTATTTTGAACATGTGACCATAAGGGCGTGGGTTCAAGCCATGGTGGATACCAAACCTATTTTTTTACCACTAATTTCCTTTATTTTCTTCACAACTTCACATAATTAATTCATCTATCAAATTAAGTCATTTTTACTTCATTTTTCACACACTTATCATTTAATATATTTATTTTGAGGATATACCAAAAAATCACAAAAAATATATTATTTTAGTATGTTTTAATTAGGTTTAAAATCATATATTTTAAGTATGTTTTAATACTTAAAAAATATAAATTTCACTTGGTTTTCAAAACATAATCTCTTGTAAATATTTTTGTGATAAAACCCTAATCATCTAGGTCTTAATTAGGCATAGGCTTTGTCTTTACCTTAATTAAGTTGACATTTTTCAATTTTCAAAGCTGTTTTCAATCTCCGATCAAACGGACGATCCAGGTTTTCAAACAACAAAACCTTGTATCATTTAAATCATTTTTTTAACTATTTCTTATAAACAGAAAATCATTTTCTTTGGGCCTCTAATAGAGTGTAAGTCCCAACCCCCTCTTTTATTTTACAAATAATCAACTGTTTTTCACAACAGTAATCATTTCAAGTTGCAAATCTTTTTCAACTGTTTTCATCACAGTCAACCAGTACTATAAAGTACCGGGCTTCTAATAGAGTGTAAGTCCCAGCATCTTTTTCTTTTCATAGTTTGTTTTCCAAAACTGTATTTACAAAATCTTCTCTCTGTTTTCAAAACATTCTTCTGGTATCTGAAGGGCATTATTCCCGGTGAAACTCTTCAGATACCTATGTGACCTATGTCCATCTTCACTTCTTCTGTTTTCAAAAACCTTTAACTGTTTATCATGAATATTCAACTGTTATCAATAAAACTGCTGGTAAGGCTTTGTACATACTTCTTCAAAGGCCTCCACTCCATCCAGGTTAGGCTTTATAGCTTTCAATTTACAGTCTTTATTTAAATTACTGTCAAATATAGAACTGTTTATATATTAGAACTACGTTTGAGTGTAAAATTTAGGACAGTTAAACTATATATATATATATATATATATATATATATATATATATATATATATATATTATAGGAATATGGCCTAGGATTGAGAATGTCTTCCTGGTGAAGGCTCTTTCCTAATTAGAGTTCTGTAGTTCAAACCCTCAAGACGAATTATTCCCGGTGAAACATCTTGAAAAAGCCTTAGAACAAAAAATAGGATACATCCACCCAAGAGGAATTATTCCCGGTGAAACCTCTTACCCATTTTCTTAGAGCCAAAATAAGTTCAAAAATCCACATAGCTTTCTCTTGTGCTATAACAAGGACCCTCGATGACCCTCGATTAGCCTCCTCTTGGGCTTTGTACAAAGACCCACAGGCTTCTTAAAAGCATTTCCAGCTTCCTCTTGAGCTTGTATAAAAGGACCCATCAGGTTTCTCATAAACATAGGAACAGGTCTTTAGTTGCCTTTTAGCCTATCCTGGTGAGTTTCTTCCATTCTTTAAACCAGACTTTAAACAAGCTAAGATTGTCTCAATCTCATATTGAGTACACCTTTTGGAATGAGAGACATGGACAGTCTCTGTCACCCTTATCTTCATTAATTTCCTTAGCAGAGTCTAGGACCCATAGTTATCTATCCTCAGTCAGTGTCAGCCTTAATCTTGGGCTTTAAACAAGAAGTCTCAATTAGATAATGTAGAGAATTGAATATTTGGTAAAATGCTTGAGTTCCTAATGCACTTAAGTAATTTGATTATATACACACTAGAGAGTAAATACAAGATAAGATTTTCAAGGATGTTGCTAGTTCCTAGATACATGTATGTAATTTTCTAGGCATAGACTCCTAGGTACATGTATTGACTCCTAAATACAAATTTATAATTCCAATATTTTATAATTCCAACACTCCCCCTCAAGCTGGTGAATGGATATCAATCATTCCCAGCTTGCAAGTCAATTGATTGAAACGATTAGGTGGCAAGCCTTTTGTTAACACATCTGCTAGTTGATGCCTAGAAGGAATGTAGGATGTCGCTATTAAACCACTGTCTAGTTTTTCCTTGATGAAATGGCGGTCAATCTCAATGTGTTTGGTCCTGTCATGCTGAACAGGATTATGAGCAATACTGATTGTTGACTTGTTGTCACAGAACAACGTCATAGGCCCTTCACATTGTATTTTCAGATCATTTAGAATGATCCTCATCCAAAGTAACTCACAAATTCCTTCAGCCAAAGCTCGAAATTCTGCCTCAGCGCTTGATCGAGCCACTACATTTTGTTTCTTACTTCTCCATGTGACAAGGTTCCCACACAAGAGGGTGCAAAAACCCGAAGTGGATCTTCTATCACTAGTTGATCCTGCATAGTCAGCATCGGTGTAGGCTTCTATAGTTAAACTTCCACCTCTTTTGAACAATAGCCCTCTTCCTAGAGTAGCCTTGAGGTATTGCAAGATGCGATCAACAGATTGTAAGTGTCGCATTCTCGGGTCATGCATAAATTGACTCACTACACTGACTGCATAAGCCAAGTCAGGCCTAGTGTGTTCCAGGTAAATCAACTTCCCTACCAACCTCTGATATTGGACTCTGTCAACTTTGGCACTTTCTTCTTCAAGGCTCAACTTGTGGTTTTGCTCTATGGGAACACTTGAACGTTTGCATCCTAGTTTCCCAGTTTCCTGCAAGAGATCGAGTATATACTTCCTTTGAGATATGAAAATGCCTTGGTTTGAGTAAGCAACCTCAATTCCCAAAAAATACTTGAGTTGTCCAAGGTCCTTCATCTCGAATTCTGCCGATAGTTTTTCCTTTAGCAATTGTTTCTCTGCCTGATCATCTCCTGTAATAATAATATCATCAACATAAACAAGAAGGATAGTCAGTTTTCCTTCATGCGAGTGCTTAAAGAAAAGAGTGTGATCTCCTTGACTCTGCTTGTAGCCTAAGTACACCATTGCTTTTGTGAATCTTCCAAACCATGCTCTAGGAGATTGTTTTAGCCCATATAAGGCTTTCCTCAATCGACACACCTTGTTGGATCCACATGAAGGGCCAAATCCCGGCGGGATTTCCATGTACATCTCTTCTTCTAAGTTTCCATGCAAGAATGCATTTTTGACATCAAATTGTTGTAATTCCCATCCATAGTGAGCAGCAAGAGATAATAAGATTCGAACAGTGTTCATTTTCGCAACTGGAGCAAAGGTTTCCTCATAATCTATGCCATATGTTTGTGTGTATCCTTTTGCTACTAGTCTGGCCTTGTAACGATCAAGAGTACCATCTAATTTGTGTTTGACTGTATAGATCCACCTGCAACCAACGGGTTTCTTGCCTTCTCGTCTATCAACAATCTCCCAAGTTCCATTTTTTTCAAGAGCTTTCATTTCCTCATCCATGGCTTGGACCCAATTTCTATCTTTCAATGCCTCTTGAACAGATGATGGGATGACCACAGAGTCAACTGCAGAAATAAAACTTTGATGCTGCAAGGAAAGATTTTTAGTGGAGACAAATTGAGATATAGGGTATTTGGCACATGACCTTTTACCTTTCCTTAAAGCAATAGGCAAATCATTTGTATTAGTGTCGCAAGTGTCAGAGCTATGGGAATCACTAATAGGATTATGAGTTTCAACACTTACCTCCGGTTCTGGCAATTGGAGTTGTGTTTGGAGCAGGTCGGGCTTACTTCTTCTTTGATACACCAAGGTTGGCTCACCAGCCTTAGTTTTTGTTGGTATGGAAGATGATGGTTCCTGCAAAACAGACGACAAAGGAGGGACAAAAATAGAAGCAGGCGACTCAGATTCTGTATTTGGAGAAGCAGGATCAATAATAGGAGGATCAAAAATAGGACTTGACACAGGATTCACAGCCGACTCGGGAGACTCAATTGTAGGACCGGTAATAGGACTTATGAGAGGAGTCATGGGCAACTCTAGTAGGACTAAAAATTCGGAATCAGATTCTACATTCTGAATGCTCTCCCCCTGAAGCTGAGGACGAGAGAAGTAGGCTAAATTCTCATGAAACGTGACATCTTTAGAGACAAAGTACTTACGACTAGGAGGATGATAGCATTTGTATCCTCTCTTGTTTGGGGGATAGCCAACAAAGATGCATCTGGCTGCACGTGGGTCCAACTTACTTCAGTGTTGTTTATGGATATGGACAAAGGCAACACAACCAAATACTCGAGACTCGAGACTCTGCAAAATAGAAACAGAAGGAAACCGTGAACTCATAAACTGAACAGGACTGACATTACCTAACATGCGAGATGGAACTCGATTAATTAAGTAGGCAGCTGTCAAAACGGCTTCTCCCCAATACGAATTGGGAACTGCCATTTGGAAGAGAATGACTCGAGCAACTTCAAGTAAATGACGATTCTTTCTTTCTGCAACACCATTTTGTTGTGGGGTGTCGACACATGTAAATTCATGAACTATTCCCCGTTGACTGGTAAAATTTGAAAGGATGTGATTGGCATACTCTTTGCCATTGTCAGAGCGGATTCTTTTAATCCCCTTGCCAAATTGTGTTTGTACCATATTTAAAAAACTAATAAACAATTCCGGTGTTTCTGATTTATCCTTCATCAAGAAAATCCAAGTTGCTCGAGTACAATCATCAATAAATGATACAAACCATTTAGCACCCGAAATATTAGAAATAGGTGCTGGTCCCCATACATCAGAATGTATGAGATCAAAAGGTTCAACACTTCTATTGGAACTAGGAGTAAAAGAGACACGATGATGTTTAGCTAACTCACAAACGTCACATTTAAAAGACTCAACTGAATGATGTAAAAATAAAGAAGGAAACATAGACTGAACTAAAGAGAATGGTGGATGACCAAGACGTTTGTGCTGAAGCCAAATTTATGCGGCGGAATGAGAAGAGGACACCAAAGACTCAGTCTGCAAGTAGGAATCCAACACCTTCGAACAATTTGGTTCATTAGATAGGTAGTACAACCCTCCCTTTTCCTTAGCAACTCCAATTGTCTTCCCCGTGGTAAGATCCTGAAAAACACAATAAGAAGTGAAAAATATTACTTTACAGTTCTGATCACGGGTGAGTTTACGAACAGATATTAGGTTGTGAGAGAGTGTGGGAACATGTAGCACATCCTGTAATTGAAGTGAATGTTGCAAGTTAACACTCCCAGAGCCATCAATACGAGCATAAGAACCATTAGCAACCGTAACATAACGGTTCTTCTCAGAGGAGGTGTAAGATGAAATCCAACTGGGATTGAATGTCATATGGTCGGTGGCACCAGAGTCCAAAATCCAAGCATTCTTAGGGATTTTATCGCAAACACTAAAGGATTGAGAGCATACGCTCAAGCCGGTCGTCGGTCGAGAACAACTACCTAAAGGCTTACTGACAGAGTCAAGTATAACCTTTAAATGATTCACCTCATCCTCGGTGAATGATAAAGAGTAATCAGCATAATTTTTTTTAGCCATTAGAAGCAAGCTAAAAATAAAAATA
This sequence comes from Vicia villosa, assembly GCF_029867415.1. Lineage (NCBI taxonomy): Eukaryota > Viridiplantae > Streptophyta > Magnoliopsida > Fabales > Fabaceae > Vicia > Vicia villosa. The sequence continues at coordinate 171,070,255 of NC_081182.1, forward strand.
ACAAGAAGATGAAATATTCCTCAAGAGGGGCCTACAAGACAGCAATGAAGGGTTGACAGATGAAAGAAATAAAGAGGGGTTTGAGTGAGGTGTTTCGGACAGTGTAACAAGGCTGCAATGAAGGGTAACAAGGCTGCAATGAAGGCAGAAAAAAAATTGTAATGAAGGGTAACAAGGCTGCAATGAAGGCGGAAAAATTGTCACGATGAAGGTGACTTAGGATTTACCGAAATGAAGACGGCTAGGGTTTATGCGGAAGCAAGTCTCTCAAGATCGAGAGCTCTGATACCATGTAGAGAATTGAATATTTGGTAAAATGCTTGAGTTCCTAATACACTCAAGTAATTTGATTATATACACACTAGAGAGTAAATACAAGATAAGATTTTCAAGGATGTTGCTAGTTCCTAGATACATGTATGTAATTTTCTAGGCATTGACTCCTAGGTACATGTATTGACTCCTAAATACAAATTTATAATTCCAATATTTTATAATTCCAACAGAT